>NC_141239.1:2372500-2427500 GCF_054856555.1 Leptonotus elevatus | reverse complement strand
ATGCACTAATAAATAAATAGCTGAATAAATAAATAAATTAGGGGCACATTCAACTATCTTTAGAAGATGACCCATTTTATGTTTCCATTTTTAATAATGGCTGGAGATTTATAGAGTTAAATTTAAAATCGACCTAATATGTTCAAATGTGTCATCTGCGACATCAGAAGCAGAAAGCAGTCGTTCTCAAACTCATTTTGGGATTTCCCAGGATGAGTCAGATTGGAAGTCAAAGATAAATATTGTCTGATTTGCAGGACAGAAATTTCATGCCTGTACAAAATTCATTATTGTGTTTCAACGCTTGTGTATATATAAAAAATAAAAAAAATTTAGTCACTGGAGGAAGTAAGACAAGATTGGCATCATGCTCAATGTTTTCATACTACCTCGTGATATAATATCTGCAACCCTGGCCTGCAGCCTGTTGTCACGATTCCTGTAAAACGGCCCATTTACACAATTGTGACGTATTTGTCAACGCTTGATAATGATTCATTGCATTATTACACCACCATTACCATCCATTTTCTGTACCGTTTATCCCGCCACAAAAGTATCCCGCAAAAGACGCCGCAGATGCCAGTGAAAATGCGGAAGTGATCTTGACGATGCCTCGGACATGCCCACAACTTTATATTGTATTTCAATGCAATCCTCATTATGGTAATGGTAAACACTTACTGAATGTATTTAACATGCTAAAACCAATCCATCAAGTAATTGTATTATTATTATTATTATTATTTTGGGAAGCAAGATCACGCATGACCTTTCCATCAAAGGTGACAATAGTTCTGACATTGTCATGATTTTTTTTGTGGGCCTGTATTCCTCTAGAATAAATCGGTTCCTGCCCTGAGCAGATCGCCATATTGAGAACCAAAACAAGAGCAATGTGTATTAAGATGACAATCTTAATATCAGTTTTAACTTGAGGGTCATGCCGTCATTTTTTTTTTTTTTTTTTTAGAATAACATTAAAAAAAATTAATCATCCAAAATGGAGGAGGTGTTACACATGAGAAATGACAAAAATGCCTCAACTGGCTCCTCTCAACGCGGAGGAGTGGCGGCTCGACCCCGAGTCCCTCCCGGATGACCGAGCTTCTCACCCCTATCTCTAAGGGAGAGCCCGGACACCCTGCGGAGGAAACTCATTTCGGCCGCTTGTATCCGGGATCTTGTTGTTCCGGTCGCGACCCACAGCTCGCGACCGGTAGGTGAGGGCGGGAACGTAGATGGACCGGTAAATCGAGAGCTCCGCCTTTTGGCTCAGTTCCTTCTTCACCACAACGGACCGATACAGAGTCCGCATCACTGCAGACGCTGCACGGATCCGCCTGTCGATCTCCATCCTGCCCCTCACGCGTGAACAAGACCCCAAGATACTTGAAACTCCTCCACTTGGGGCAGGATCTCATCCCCGACCCGGAGAGGACACGCCACCCTTTTCCGATCTCTGATTTAGCGATGCTGATCCTCATCCCCAACCGCTTCACGCTCGGCTGCGAACTGCTCCAGTGAGAATTGGAGATCACAGCTTGATGAAGCCAACAGCACCACATCATCTACAAAAAGCAGAAATGCAATACTGAGGCCACCAAACCGGACCCCCTCAACGCTTCGGCTGCGCCTAGAAATTCTGTCCATAAAACTTATGAACAGAATTGGTGATAAAGGGAAGCCCTGGCGGAGTCCAACCCTCACTAGGAACGAATCGGACTTACTGCCGGCAATGCGGACCAAACTCTGACAACGGTCGTACGGGGACCGAACAGCCCGTATCAGGCGGCTCGGTACCCCGTAGTCCCGAAGCACCCCCCACAGGTCTCCCCGAGGAACACGGTCAAACGCCTTCTCCAAATTCACAAAACACATGTAGACTGGTTGGGCGAACTCCCATGCACCTTCGAGGATTCTGCCGAGGGTGTAGAACTGGTCCACGGTTCCGCGGCCGGGACAAAAACCACACTGCTCCTCCTGAATCCGAGATTAGACTTCTTGACGGACCCTCCTCTCCAGCACCCCTGAATAGACCTTACCAGGGAGGCTGAGGAGTGTGATCCCTCTACAGTTGAAGACCGGGGTGGTGGTCCCCCTTCTCTAAGATAGGGGACCGAGTCCCCCCATTCGAGAGGTTTGCACCCAAACCTCAAAATGGTTGGGGTACAATTATAGGAGAGACCTTTTTAAGACGTGGGAGCTCCAGGGCAAATCAAGGGAGGCTCGACCAACCCATATCCGCTTTAGATGCACTTCAGGTCGGACTCCCTTGCCAGATGGTCCCCTCCTCAGCCTGGTTCTCGAATTTTTTCTAAGTCAGCCCAACTTGGAAATATTTTCAGAGTGCCACTTTCAAGGGAGTTTCGCCCAACCCCTATCCGACTTAGAGGCACTTCAGGTCGGCCTGACTGGCCACATTTTCCCCCTCCTCAGCCTGGTTCTCGAATTTTTTCTAAGTCAGCCCAACTTGGAAATATTTTCAGAGTGCCACTTTCAAGGGAGTTTCGCCCAACCCCTATCCGCCTAAGAGGCACTTCGGGTCGGCCTGACTGGCCACATTTTCCCCCTCCTCAGCCTGGTTCTCGAATTTTTTCTAAGTCAGCCAAACTTGGAATCCACGGAATCGAGAAAGAGCTGTCAATCTGTCAATCCTGTCCGTGTCCGGGCCGGGTGAGGTTTCCCGTGTTGAGTCAAATTAAGCCGCAGGCTCCACTCCTGGTGGTGCCCTTCCGTCAATTCCTTTTAAGTTTCAGCTTTGCAACCATACTCCCCCCCGGAACCCAAAGACTTGGTGGTTTCCCGGGCGCTGCCCGGCGGGTCATGTGGGAATAACGCCGCCGGATCGCGAGTCGGCATCGTTTATGGTCGGAACTACGACGGTAAGGGGGACCACCACCCCGGTCTGCCAATCCAGGGGCACTGCGCCCGATGTCCACGCGATGTTGTAGAGGCGTGTCAACCACGACAGCCCCACAAACATCCAGAGCCTTTTAGGAACTCCAGGCGGATCTCATCCACCCCCCCGGGGGCCTTGCCACCGAGGAGCGTTCCAATCACCTCGGTGACTTCGTACCCAGAGATAGGAGAGCGCGTGCACGGCTTTCCTCTCCCGAGACGCCGGATGGTGGACCAGAATTTCCTGGAAGCCATCCGTAAGCAGAAACGAGGGGAGTCCCCAGGGGGGGGGCACTCCAGCACACTCTCCGAGGACTCCAAAAAGGGTGGGTATACTCTCAACTGCTGTTTTGGAGCATATGCATATGCTAATTAGCGCGCTACTCGCAAACACTTTTGCCCATTTAAAAAAACAACATTCAACTCGAAATGTCAAACGTAGCCGTTTAGATTTTAGGAACGCAACTTTAAGCCATTAATACTTTATTTTACACATGGGCCAAGTATAAAATAAGAATGTTTCTGCCTCATCTTGCACTTAAAAGTTTTGTTTCCAAATCCTAAAGGACTATAGTATTAGAATTTATTGTTTTTAAACTCATTTGCTCCCAGTCTGGGACTGAAAGTAGGGATTTTGAATGTTGGAACGATGACAGGAAAAGGTAGAGAGCTGGACTTCAAACCAGGAAGTGTGTACGGGAACGCCCCCTTGAACTCGGAAATCCCACTTGCAAAGACTTCACCGACCATCTACAATGTAACGTCACTCTACAATGGCGACCCCCTTTGGAAACCAAGACCATGAATGGTTAAAACACAATTAACTCGAGCATGGAATGCATGGACTTATACGTGAACTGCGGAACTGTATGGAATGCTTATGAAATAAGATAAATACATAAATGAAGCAAAATTGCGAGAAGGCGAGTTTGCTGGAGGTCCAAATGTGTTTTGAGGACCAAAATGAAAACCAATTTATCACTATCCGCCATTTTGGTTGTTAACTTCCGCCTCGAGCGCTTTCAGGTTGGAACTGGAAAAAGCCAACTGGGACAAATCCAACACAGAATGTGCCATTGCAGTTGTATTGAATGTTGTTTGGCACATTTGTCTTGTGCTTGTCCTCTCTCGTCCCCAGCCAGGAAACACAACTCTTGCGGTCTCCAGTCCTCCTCCAGGGACCCGCCCACTCACCACTGCTCTTGAGTCTACGCTACACTACACCATAACAACAAAAATAGAAGAAAAAAATGGAAGTAAAGTTAATGCGTAATATTGACGGAAGGTCCACCTTTTATTACTTTTTTATATGTACCTTTCATAAATATATTGTACATAGTTTGCAAACATTTTGTAGTTAATAATATGTAATAATAATAATAATATAATATATTCATTTATTTATTGTTTTGCCACGAGGGGGGCTAGAATCTACACTTTCGCCTCGGGCACCAAATTCACCGAGGGCAGCTCATGACAGCCGACTCACAACAGGGGGCGCACTAGGACCTCATAATCGACAGCACATCAACTGGTGCGCCCTCTGCTGTTGACCTGTGTTTAGTGACCACTAGTGAGCCGCCCGTCAGTTTGAACCTTCAGGACGTCCCGGTGGGAACAGTGAGGAAATGTTGACTTGTGAAGTGGCTGCAAATTTGAGAAAATAAAAAAAAAGTAGTTATTTCGTTTAAAAAAAATAAAATAAAAATAACCACCTTGACAGTGTTTGCACTGATACAAAACACGGGAAGTTTGGTTCCTTTCGACAGTTAATTGTAAAGTCATTGCACCTTAAATGTAAAGGGTTCGGAGATCTTTTTTGTGTCTAAAGTTAAACTGCTGATTTGAGTGATTTTTGGATATTTTGCCAATACATGGATAAAAGCAGCTCAACAAGGTTGTCTGATGACCCACCAGAGGGCGCTGTTTCCAATGACGCTGTTTTTTTGTTTTTGTTTTTAGAGCTAGTATCTGAAAAGTGCCAGTGTGGATATTGGACCAAGTGACAGTAGTGTTTCTGTTTTCTAAAGTATCTAATGGGAAGCAAAAAAAAAACGTAGTACAGTTGTGAGCAAGTCTGTTGTATTGTATCCAGTTCCTCTTAGCCTGATTAAGAGGAACGGCAATTTCAAAGTAGGATTTTAAACTAAATTTAGGATTTCAAACTAGGGTTTTAAACTATAGGGTTAAGATTTCAAAGTAGGGTTTTGAAGTAGTATTATTGTTTCAAAGTAAGGTTTTAAACTCAGGGTATTCCAAATATAGGGTTTAAACTTGTGTTAGGGCCTTAAACTAGAGTTTAGAGTTAAAAAAAGAAGAAAAAAAGACCAAATTTGAATTCCTATGATTATATGTGGAAGTCTCCAATTTTTCTATTCACAAGTGATCTTTATTTGCAGGTGTTAAAGTCATTAAAGTGCTTTCTACTTGTATTATATCCCAAAAGTGAACACAATACAGTACAACAACTCCACAGAGATTCCATCCATATACCATGAGGCTGCACTCTCAGTTTTTGTGATGGATTTATCGCAACCTTTTTCTGAAATGATTGGGAAAGCCCCAATGTTTCGTGCTCAAAAACGAAGCTACTGATTGGCCGAAAAGGACCGGATGTCAATCAAACAGCTAAAGTTGAATTTTCAATAATAATCAAATAGTTTCAGACAAACTGAAATATGTTTAATAATTTCACATTTAAGTTTATATTCTTGGATGCCAGATTCAAACAATTCAGATTCAAATTTTCAATGCAAACATTCAAGTTGAGTAGTTAAAATTCAAACATAAACAATGAGGTAAATGCCACGGACTTCCGGGTTTACACGTCAGCGCCGTTTCCGGCCACTGCTGGCCACGTTCCAACACTCCCACTCGCAGCCTAGCACCCGTCGACGGAACGCGCAACCGAGGGGCACAAAGGCGGAAGCACAAGTAATGGGTCGCGGCCCACACGTCGCAAACCAGAAACGGAAACAAAGTTGATGGGTGAAAACCCGGAAATCCCACCTCCTCCGTGGCGTATAGTCCATTCAAATTCAGTTTGTGGTGGCACATATTCCATCCATCATGAGTGCTAAAGCTGAATTCCTCAGCCAAACACAGTTTGCTGCGGGAGTGGCAAAACAAAAAAACAAATAAACTTAGCTCTCTCTCTCTCTCTCTCTCTCTCTCTCTCTCTCTCTCTCTCTCTCTCTCTCTCTCTCTCTCTCTCTCTCTCTCTCTCTCTCTCTCTCTCTCTCTCTCTCTCTCTCTCTCTCTCTCTCTCTCTCTCTCTCTCACACGCCTGTTTGGGCTAGTTGTGCAAAAAGAAAAGGTGGGGCCATACCAAGCCATTAACCCCCCCACCCGCCTCCACTTGTTCTCAGTTGTCTTCCACACACGCCGTAGTAGTGTAGAGTGCAAGAATGTGTGTGCGCCAGAGTGTGTGTGCGTAGGATTAAACAAGACCAGAGTTCAGCACCTTTTGCCGTCTTAACGCTTCCTTGACAAGACACAAGAAAGACTGCGAGGAACCGACGCGCACCAGCAACTATCTTCATTTACACAATACCGAACGCTTTTTTTCTGCAAGAAGGAATATTTGCTGCTTTTTTTAGGGCAAAGTAAAAGCGCAACCTTCTCTTTTTTGGGGCTGTTTTTGCTCGGATACTTCTAACAGGAAATAACAACGACACATTTTTACCCCCTAAACAACTTTTAATTCGTCATTTAACATATTTTTTTCACCAACTACCAAAATGTGATTATTATCGGTGATTTTGGAGTGTATGAGTAAAGTGGAAACAGGTGGCGAGGGACTATTTTTTTTCTTGTGGTGTAAGAGGCGTGTCGAATCGCAGGTGAGTGATTTATTATTGACTGTTCACATGTTTGGATTAATGCGCGCTCCTTGTCTAGAAAGTAAATCAGGGGCGGGACTTAAAAAATAATAATATTGAGGGCGTGTTCAGGTAAGCGATTAACGTCTAACGTTGACTGTACACACTGGATTAATGCGCCCTCCTTGTGTATTTTTGAATGTGGGTCAAGCTGAATCGTTCAAGATCACTAAAGTATTTAAATACTGTGTAGTAATTCCCCTAGCCACAGAGATGCAGTTAAACTTCCTTGGTCCAAAAAAAATACTAATTTACTACAAATAATCTATCTGCGTTGCGTCGATGACATTTAATTATGGACTGAACAATGAAATGTTCTATAGCTCGAGTTAATTTGCTTATCCACCTATTGCCATTTATTAAGACCAGTAGTTTTGTGTTCAAATTCAGGTAAGCAGTTCCAGATGTCACACTAATCTGTATATAAATTGAGACCATATCATCCATATTTCAGCATAGTCACATTTTCTGTCATTTTTATTTGTAGAATATATGCCTTTGTTCAATGAAGGTGAATAGCCACTACAGTATTAGCCTTTGCACAGGTCAGGTGTTATCCCTTTTGCTTAACTAGTACAAATGATCACTTCTCAACTGCATTTAGCAAATCTAGGTCATTTGCATCTAAACGTGAATTGAGGTGGGACATTCTGGAAAATATAGTACCTCAGTCAGTGATTCTGGACGTGTTGGCCGCAGACGGTTTGTAAATAAATGACATGTATTTGTATTTTTCAGAACACTAAGAAGCGTACCAAGTGCCGTCCAATATTGGATAAGCATCAGGAAGTGTTACTCGCGCTCTAGTCACGAGCTACTCCGTAAACATGTTTTTGGTGCTTTGTCATGTATATTCAGAGGCTATTCTTAAACAAACAAACAAAAAGAACCACACCTGTAGAGTTCTAAAAGTCAACTAAAAAGGGAAGCAATTGTTTCATGACAATCATTATTATCATTTTATGATATTGTTGATGCTTCAATCTGTTATTGGAATTATGGACATGGGCCATTATTTCTGAATAATAGCCTCCCAAACAATACAAAAAAAAGTAGGCCTCCTTAAAATATTCTTGATGTTTGATAGCATGAATATGCATCATTGCATGTTCCCATGTACCTTAAGTAAAGATATAAAAAGTAGTTTACTAAAATTACTACAAAAGCGTACAGCATGCTCCCGGTTCATCCCACATCCCCAAAACATGCGTGTTAGGTTAATTGAAAACTCCAATAGGTGTGAATAGGAGTTTGTCCGATTCTGAAATTACATTTGTCAAAAAAATAATAATAATCTGACCTCTATGGACCCATTTTGTACTACTCATTCGATTTTATTAATTTTTTTACGACAGGATGTGGAAAAACAAAAAGCGTGACTAACTTATTTATTACCTTTTTGATTTTAAATTGCCTGTACTTTCCAAAAGCTGAAACTTCAAACTAATAGTTACTGTCATAGAAACACTCCATTATGAAAGCATGCATTTAGGTATGGGCCAACATTAAATTCTGACGGTGTGATGACTATGAGCAATAATATCACAGTTTCACGGTATATCAAAATTACAGCTCTATAATGTCCTTTTTTTAATTTTTATATCTGGGTAAACGAAATCAGACCCCCCCCCCCACCCCCCATTGAATACAATCTATTATGTTTTTTTAATTTTTATATAGAATATTTAGTACTGAGGAAATGTGCATCATGTTAAGTTTAAATAAATAATGTTAACATTCTTCTTTTTTTATGACATCTTAGCAAGTCACAGTGCCCCATCAATGATGAGATAGTTTTAGAAAAGACCCGTGGGTTACTCATGTTGTCCTTGGGGCTAACTAGTACCCACAGACATTTTTCTCTCTCTCATAAGGACAATGTACATTAATCAGAGAAAAAAAGTCATCTGTGTTTGCAGTATGTGGTCTTGATCCCTCCCTCTTCTGTTATGCCGAGGACGGGAAAAAAGTGAATTGAAGGCAATTAGTTTCAAAGAGGTGGCGCGTTTATACAAGTCTGCAAGCAGCCAATCCTATTGTGCCCTGCTTTAGCTATCCTTTCAATAAAGAAAAGAAAAAGCCTTGACTTTTTAAAACCACTGTAAACCAGTAATCAGCCCATGCTAGCAATGCTAGCTTAATATTTCTAGCCCTGCACAGGGTACTGTGACTATCACAACGTCACCGTTTCATACGGCATGATGAATGGCCATGTTTGAAAATTATGCTTGTGCGTGTTGGTGAGGGGCGGGGATTTGGGCAGCGAGTAAAGATGTCGAGGGATTCGTTAAAGTGAGACGCGTACGCTCAAATCTTGGTAACACTAAAAGCAAAGCTGTCAGCATTCTTAAACATATTTTTGATGCATATCTTCAACAAGCACATGGTTCTGCTCATATGGGGGTCCAAAACTGCCAAAATTACAAAGAAATAAAAACGGATATAAAATATAATTAAAACATTTAATAAATAAATAAAGTATATATATATATATATATATATATATATATATTAGGGGTGTGCCCAAAAATGGATTCTCATAAGAATCGCGATTCTTATTTAGTACGATTCAGAATCGATTTTAAATGTCCCAAAATCGATTTAATTTAAATTATTTTATACTGTCTTGCCTTTGTCTGTGTGTGTCTTTATTTGGAGCGCTGTTCGTGTTGTACCCGGTTTGGCCACTTAGGGGCAGTGTGGTTCCACGCGGTCTAATACACTGTTAAGTTGTAGCCACATTAGAGAGTAGAAGGAAAAAGTCACGATCAAGTTATTCCGATAAAAGTTTTTTTTTTTTTTTGCAGTGTGGAGCCGTTCTTTTGAGTGATAAAAATGCCGCGAGTAGCGGGCTAATTAAAAAAAATCGTTCTTAATCGAAAATCGAATCTGAATCAAATCGCAGACCCAAAAATCGGAATCGAATCGAATTGTGAGACATTCAAAGATTCCCACCCTTAAAACTATATATATATATATATATATATATATATATATATATATGTTTTTTTATTTCCATTTATATTTATTTTCTTATCTTTGCTTTCATTTTCACATTTATTTATGTATTCATTTTATTTGTTTATATTAAATGTTGGCAGTTTTGGTCCTCCATTTTGAGTAAAGATACGCCAGTCAAGGTAGTGCGTGTGCGTTGTCAACGTCTGGCTTTGGCCTCAGGCTGAAAAAAATGTGAACTGCCTCAACAGAACGACATTCTCCGACATGCTGCGGCTCATCGGCTCTTGGCGCAGACGCCAGCGCGCACCCACTCAGCACTTTTGTCTTAATCAGTCAGGAGACAACGGCAAGAAACGAGCCTGGGCTTGCGCACTCGAACGAGCTTGGAATCAAAAGAGCAGCATTTGGGAAACCACGGTTGCAAAAGCAGCGTTACAAGCACGCCTTCTGGCGCGTCCTCCAGGCTTTGGCTCGCTGTGTGTGAATCTCTGTTGGTTTTTGCGGGAGAGCTGAAGTTGACGCCCCGCTGAATGCTTTTCACGGCCCCGCATTAACATCACTATGGCGCTGACAGAACGACTGCCACGCTGCAGCCTTTTCTTCCCCATCTCCTTTGTGTTTGTTTGCTCGAGATCATTTTTCAAGTATTTGACGCCTGTGCAACTTTGCGTCTTTCAGCCTTCCCCCGGTCTGTTGTCTTCCATCTCACCATGGACCGCCTGCCGAGCGGCGGCGCTGAAGGGGCCCTTCGCTCAGTCCGCAGTGCAGCGCTTCGCAGATGACGCCACTGGTTGCCTGCGCTACGACTGGATGACTGAAGCGTTGCATCTTAAATTGCCCTCAGCACACAAAAAGAAGCCATGCGGGCCCTGCTCTCCGTCAGCGTGTTTTGGTTCCTACCTCTGGCCTTGATGCTGGAGGAGGACTCGCCCTCGGACTGCGTCCCTCGCAGATATGTGCCCTATCACAGTGAGTGTTGTTACCGTCTTGCGAAACCTTGGGTGACCCGATTACAATGGCGCCTCCCAAAATCAAATGAAAATCATAAAGGAAATGCGGCGGTGCCTTAACATAAAAGGGGAAGTCGACCTTAAGCGTTTCTTGACAATAATACTGTATATGTGACCTCACTAGTTTAAACATGACATTCCGATGAATATTACATTTGTGGAGTTATCAAGCAAAATCCAGTTGTTTTGATCCATCTCAGGGTGGCGGCCATTTTGCCACTTGCTGTCGACTGAAGATGACATCACAGTTGCTCAGGCAACGACCGATCTCAGCTCACCTGTTTTCTGAAGCTGAGCTGTGATTGGTTGTTACTGAGACTTGAGTAACTGTGATGTAATTTTTTTTTTTGAGAGAGAGAGAGAGAGCTCAGTATTGTTCATTCGGTCATCATTGCGCTTTCTCACTTTTTTTTTGTATGTGTGTGTGCTCATTAATTCACCTAAAGTCCATTAAAAAATCCCATACCGTTCACCTAAACCGAATACTTCAGAATCCAGCTAGAGTCGTGAGGTTGTCAGGAGACCCGAGGAAGGATCAAAGAAAAAAGAAAAAAAAAGTTAAATCCAGCACCGACCAGACATCACCGGGTTACCAACCAGAATCTTTCACCAACCCCAGAAACATTTAAATTCCAACCAATTAGGGAGACCTCACGAGACCAAAGGAAAGACTAAAGAAAGGAAGGAAGGATAGATGAAGCAGAGTGAGATCCACAGAAATTCACCGATTCAACAACCAGAGGAAGAAGCAGATTGTGTTTGAATTTCGCGTAGATGCTGTGATGTAATTTTCAGTTGACAGCAAGTGGCAAAATGGCCGCCTTCTGAGATTGATAAGAACAGCTGGATTTTGCTGCTTAAGTCGTGTTCCACTAATGCAATAATAACCAGAATACTATATTTAGACTAGTGGGGATGCATAGCACATATTTTTGTCAAGAATTTTTTTATTGGGTCCATTTCCCCTTTAAGAGTTTAATTTGTGACTCAAAACACTTGAATCTCAAATCATCTTTGCCCCAATCAAATGCCAGCTGCTCCCGATCAACATTGTGCTCCTTCTGGAATTCATTGAAAAATAATACCAGGGTCGTTCAATAAATGAGGTGAAGTTTTCACTATAAGGACATCTAATACAGATAAAAGCTTACTTATTTTTATTATTATTATTATTATTCAACGTAGTCTCCTAGCACTGTCACACACTTTTCACATCTGCGCACAGGAAATTAAATCCATGTGAAAGAGAAGTAAAACGGATAATTAAAAAAAAAAGTAAGCTTCTATCCGTATTAGAAGTCCTTATAGTGAAAAATTCACCTTATTTATTGAATTACCCTCGTATAATTGCAAACAATTTTTAATGTCCTCTTCCCATGTATTTTCTAACAAACACAAAGCAATTAGTGCATTGCTGTTGATATATCTGAAATCAGAGGATTTGGAAAAAAAATCATGGAAAAATGGCTCCAAATGATTACTCAATTATTAAAATAGATGTTGATTAATTTGATACTCGATTACTTGTCGATTAATCAATTCATTTTGACAACTCTAAAAGCAATACATTAATCAGTATTACAATATCTTCTTTTTTTATTATTATTAATATTTTGATTTTATAGATTAGGCTTCCGCTAAAAAAAGCAAATGAACCATGAAATAATGTGAAAAACAATTTATCCATTTCTTTTTTTTTTCTTAAGATTTATTTATCTATTTCAATTAGTTGTTAACTTACTAAATACTTTGACTTGCAGTCTTTTAAGCGTTCACTACGACAACTTTACAAAATTCTACCTCAGGGGCCTTTTTTTTTTTTTTTTTTGCTGTACTAGAATAAAGTGCAGTTGCACATCCACTACAGAAGGTGGCAGTGGCGCTCTCATTGTGAGAGAGCGTGCAAGAGTATTAGCTCCTCTGCAGAAGTGTGCTTACAACAATTACACAAACAGACAAATACAAAATATAAATGCCACACTTCTGTTTTTACTCCCATTTGTTATAAGATGAACTCAAAAATCTAAAACTTCTTCCAAATACACAATATCGCCATTTCTCTCAAATATTGTTCACAAAGCAGTCTAAATCTATGATAGTGAGCACATCTTCTTTGCCGAGATAATCCGTCCCACCTCACAGGTGTGCCATATCAAGATGCTGATTAGACCCCCCCCCCCCCCCCCAAAACAAAACTGCACCTTTCAGAGTGGCCTTTTAATGCGGGCAGTCTAAGGCACACCTGTGCACCATCACATGTTTTTGTCCCCCCCAAAAAAAAACTAGTGGAGGTTGTGGATCCCTTACTAGATTCCAAACAATGACTCTTGAGTTGACCCCCGTCTGTCCCTCCCTCAGGCGGCGACGCTCGCCTCTTTCACGAGGAGGGCGTGTCCAACTACACCGTCATGCTGTTGCGAGAGGACATGAAACTGCTGCTGCTGGGCGCCAGGGAGGCGCTCTTCGCGCTCGACCTTGACGACATCTCCAAGAAACGGGCCTCTGTAAGAATTGTTGAATTATCGTTTGAAAATCCGCCCCATAAATCCTCAATGATTTACCATTTTATGGCGCGGAGCAATGGCAATAAAACCTTCTGGGGGAAAAAGGAGGATCATGACGTATAGCGGCAGTTATTCACACACACTCCCTGTTGGAATGGAATGAAAGGACAAATGACTTTTTGTCCGGCCTGTATACTTTATTGAAGCCTTAAGTTAAGCATGTACAGTGGAACCTCGGAGTTTGAACGTCTCGGAACTCGTACAATTCGGACTTCAGCCCCAAAAATGTGAGTTAAAAAATGCCTGAACTAAAGCAAACATTAACGTGGCATTTCTCATCCACTAATGCCATCACACCACAACAGGTAAGGTAAGGTATTTTTATTGTTTAAATACTGTACTGTACTGTAAATGTAAAAAACATAAATAGAAATTAAAATAGGAATTTTCTGTTTTTGGAACTTGAGAACGGATTAATTGCATTTACATTATTTCCTATGGGGAAAAAATGTTTTGGAGGTTGAACAATTCGGACTTTGAACACTTTGCAGGAACGAATTATGTTCAAACTCCGAGGTACCACTGCGGTCGCTCACATCCTGGACCAGGGGTGGGCAACTGGCGGCCGTGACCACACACTGCGGCCCCTTGATTGAACCCCACCATGCCTCTCCTAAAAATATTTTTAAAAAATGTTTGTTTTTTTAATGTTTTTTCTAAACCCAAATAATTATTTCCCCCAAAATGCTGATACGCATTAAAAATGTAAATGGGGAAAAACAATACCAGAAAAAAAACTGGATTTTTATTTATTTATTTATTTTTTTAGTTTTTTTAATATATTTTTTTACATATTGGGGTGGAATTGAAAATTTGCCAGTTCACGGATGTCGAACTGCAAAATATGCACCCACTGCATTTTTAAATTGTAATATCACCATTCACCACTTGATGGGAGAATTTTTTTTGCTGATTTGGAATAATATGCAGAATGAACATACTGTAGTTGTTCAGCAGTTTTCTAACCGTCCTTGAATGGAAAGAGCAATTCCATTAGCAAAAGAAATTTAAAAAATCACATTATGTGCTTTATGTTGAGAAATGCATCATGAAAAATGAAATGTGTTACAAGCACATTGTGCGCATGTGCACTTAAAATATAGATTTTTTTGTCACACATCTGCTTAGAAAATGCATGGTGGAGGGAGAGCGGGACCAAGTCCGCTCCGACAGACAAAAGTGGAGTGCGCGGTGACATACCTGTTATCTCGTTAGCCAAACCGCAGCAGTGCATAAAAACAATCATATTAAGTTCTATGCAGCCCTACTAGCCTAAATATGGTGTTCTGGTTGGTATTTGTGGAATATGAGTTAAGCAGCAAAATCCAGCCGTTTTTATCCATCTCAGGGGGCGGCCATTTTGTCACTTGCTGTCGACTGATGGTAGCATCAATGTGTCTCGGGTGACAACCAATCACAGCGCAGCTTCAGAAAACAGGTGAGCTGTGATTGGCCGTTGCCTGATCCCTGAGCATCTGTGATGTCATCCACAGTCGACAGTAAGTGGCAAAATGGCCGCCCGCCCCCTGAGATGGACAAAAATGGCTGGATTTTGCTTCATAAAAATCTAATATTAATCAGAATGTCATGTTTAGACTTGTGAGGTCACATTTAACATATTATCGTCAAGAAATGTTTAAGGTTGACTTGCACATTGTAAACGTGATGACTTTAAAAAATATATACTTTAAGAAGAGTTTTTTGCGTGCCATTTTGGAACAAATTGAAATAAGCAATTCAAAATCTGTCCCGGTTATGACACAAAAGTCATCTGTGTTAAAAAGGCTGACACTACGAATGTTTCACAGGTGAGATGGGAAGTGACTCAACAGCAAAAGAGTGACTGTCACAACAAAGGACGAGATCTTGAAGTGAGTTTACAATATTTTGGGGGCTTATTCAAAATCCTTCAAATGTTCAACTTAACACACTTGTTGCTTTTTTCCCCCAAACAGACAGAATGCAAGAACTATATCAAGATCCTGCACAAGATGGCGGATAACAGGATGTATGTGTGCGGAACCAACGCGTTTGATCCCGAGTGTGATTTCCTGGTGAGACGCGTTCATGTTCTTGCGCGGCGCTCATGTTTCATGCAAAGAAAAGTCTGAAATCAAATGTGTTGCGATTATCTTCGTAGTCCTACGAAAATGGGAAACTGACTCGGGAGATGACGAGTGAAGACGGGAAAGGGAAATGTCCGTTTAATCCCTCCCAAAGGCATGCCTCCATCATGGTTGGTGAGTAGACATTGCATGTTAGAAACTAGGGGTGTCAGGCGATTACATTTTTTTCATCGGCATTTATTGCACGAGTTAACTCGATTAATTGCATATTTGATATCTGTTCAAAAAGTACAATACAAGTTTTCATACTCTTAACATAAAAGTGGAACAAATCTTAAATGGAAATATGGCTGCATCTTTTAGTCATTGATACGGTAATTTCATAATCATTCATAAAATTGAGTTAAAATTAAAAAGATGTACTGTACTGTCAAAAACGAGTGTGATATTGATTTGTGTTGCGGTCATTTGTCTGCCACTAGATGGCATAATTGCATCTGTAAGACGTAGTAAACTTGTGAAATTTTGTAAAATACAACTTGACCCCAGCCTCCACAAATATATGCATTATTATTAGAGCTGTCAAACGATGAAATTTTTTAATCAGACTAATCACATCTTAGAATTTTGATTAATAGTATATAATAATTAATAGCTTAACTCCTTCACTGCCATTGACGGCTTTAGACGTCAAAAATTCATTTGAACTATTTCTATTAGTTTAAAATGTTCCCACTTTTGTTAACAAGACTGAAAACCTAGAAAAAGTTTTTATTGTACATTTAGAACATATATAAAATTTGTGATTAATCGTGAGTTAACTATTAATTAATCATTTAATCGTCTGACGCCCTTAATTTTTAATAATCTTTTCTTTCTTTTTTTATTAGGGGCATCAGGCGATTAAAGTTTTAATTGTAATTAATCACATGACTTCACTAGTTAACTCAAGATTAATCACACATTTTACATCTGTTCCAAATACATTTTTTTTTATAGGTTTTCATACGCTTTTTAACAAAAGTGGAAAAAAATGTGAAACTAATAGAAATAGTTCAAATGAATTTTTGACGTCGATAGCCGTCAATGGCAGTGAATGATTTAATAGTGCAATTAATTCATGATTAATGCAATCTTTTTTTTTTGATTAATTGATCAGTTAATGCTTTAACTTTGACAGCACTATTTATTATAAACTGTATTACTACTAAATGTTGACGTGGACAACGTCTGCTGCGTTGCAACTGGAAATCCACTACAGGCTTTTCCATTAATCTCTTGTTGAAAAAAATGAGTGGCTTTAAATGAGCTTTAAATCAACTCAACATTAGCGCATACATTTTGACACCCATTTGTTACTGTACGCGACCGTAAATGTATGCATGTGCGTTTTTGGCAGACGACAGCTTGTACTCGGCCACTTCAATGAACTTCCTGGGCTCGGAATTGGTCTTGATGCGCAGCTCTCCTCCCATTCGCACTGAGATTAAAATCTCCTGGCTCAACGGTGACGTGTGCTTGACCTTTTTGGAGCATTTTTTTTCTTCTTCTTTTCCAACGGAATCAGCTGCTGACGAGTCATATTGTTGTTCCTCTCTTCTCCATATCAGAGCCCAACTTTGTCTCCCTGGCTCAGATGCCACAAAGCCACCAGGGCGGCGACGACGACGACGACGACAAGGTCTACTTGTTTTTCAGCGAGACGGCAGTCGAGTACGACTGCTACAGGAAACCGGTGGTGGTTTCCCGTGTTGCCCGTGTCTGCAAGGTGAACAAAACAAAACCAAACTTCCTCGCTCTCGTTTCATCATAACGCTTTCACAACTTTGTAGCGCAACCTGCTTTCTTCACGTTTCCTTTACTTGGCGCGTTATCATGTTACACAAACGTTGACATCAGCATGGATGAGATGAAATTGTTTTCATAGTTCTAATTCAATCATTGTAAATATAAATTAAAACGATTCTGACTTGTCCTAAAGTGCAATAAATCAGGTCTTTCATAAATGTAAGAAAATACTTTTCAATTCATGTGAACAGTAAATTTCAAGGAAACAGTACAATACAAAAAAAACATTTTTAAATTATATTTTCTTGTTAATTTATGGGGGGAAATAATAATAATAATATTTAATTAAAATTAAATAATAATAATAAATAAATTAAAATAATCTATTCATGGTTTAATGAATCCATTTTTAATTTTTATTTTTTTAAACCCAACCCTAGTAGTTGATTTTGCAGAATGTGGTCATACAAGATTGAATGATGCTGATAGAGGCCAAATATGGGGGACCAAAAGTGCCAAAATTAAATAAATATATAATTAAATGAATGTGTCATGAAATAAGTGTAATTTATTAATTATATATGGAATTAATTACAATAATTAAATAAGTGTGCTATTAATTAAATTACCTAAATATCTAAATATATATAAATAATTATTTCTGTATTTATGTGTTTCAGCGTTTCATGAATTTATTTTATCCGTCAAACTCGCCCGTCAAAGTTAATGGGCGGGGCTGATTCACTCAAATCTTGTTTAATCGACTGCTTCGGCCTGAAGAGGTTAGAAACATGGCGGCTACGGTGATGGATTTTTTTGCTGACATAGAGTGATCGATGCTTGTTATTGTGCAAAACCAACATGAAAACAAAAGCGATATTTCTACTATTTCGCTAAAGTAGAGTTTTGACTTGTTGGTGTTTCCATTGAAGAGCGATTTGCTTCTGAGGCGTAGTTCTCGAAATGTCCCGCCTCGACTCTCGCGAGATCTCGCAGTGCTTGTAGGCGGTCACGTCACGCTAACGGCTAACGCTAACGCTGAAAGTCATGAGAATAAATAGTATGCGTGTATGGAGCCCCGTCAGGAAGCAATTCCGACACACAAGCGTGTGGCCCTGTACGCCCACCTTCCTTTTCTTCCTTTTACTGGGCGGGGTCACATGACTACAGGAAATGCAGAAAAAGTGACTTCCCTTTCAACACGTTTCAAAAAGCACCTCATGAGAGCGTAAATCTGAGTCTAATGGGTAACGTAGCAATAGAGGTCAATAGCGCCACCTAGCCTATCGAATTGTGTTTACTAGCTCTTCGCTATGCATCAATTCATTATTCTGACATGGATTTGCCTCGACTTGGTGAGCAGGGTGACCAATCAGGTGTTAGGAAATCAGGTGTTAGGACCTGCCCACCAAACTTTGATGGGTGAGTTTGACAGATAAAATAAATTCGTGAAACGCCACAACACAGTGACCATGAAATAATTAATTAAATAGAGAAATGATTATTTATATATATATATATATATATATATATATATATATATATATATATATATGCAAATAAATATAGGTAATTTCATTAATTAATGACACATTTGACTCATTCACTGCCATTGACGCCTATAAACGTCAACATTTCATTTGAACTATTTCTATTAGTTTTACATTTTTTTTCCCTCTTTTGTTAACAAGAGTATGAAAACCTAGACATTTCTTTTAATCATTAAAAAAAAAAAAGATTATTAAAAATTAGGGGCGTCAGGTGATTAAAATTAATAGCAGGACTTCAATAGTTAACTCACAATTAATCACAAATTGTATATCTGTTCTAAATGTAAAATATTTTTTTCTAGGTTTTCATACTCTTGTTAACAAAAGTGGAAAAAAAAGTTAAACTAATAGAAATTGTTAAAATTATTTATTTACGTCTATAGCCGTCAATGGCAGTGAATGAGTTAATAACACAATGATTGATTTAATTCCATATTTAATTAATAAGTGAAACATTTAATTAATTAACGACACATTTATTTAATATTTTAATGCTGCATTCATTTATTTAATTTTGGCACTTTTGTTCCTCCATACAAATGTTACTTTGTTAGCTTTTGTTTCAACTCTTCAGTTGTACAAAACAAAATTAAAAATGACAACAAAAAAAGTGTTGTCAGATCTGAAATGTTTATTGGTTCAGTTTGCTCTCTATACGGAAATGGAATAATGGGCCACCCCCTCTAAATTATGAGCTGGTCTCTGGGATTAAATTGGAGGAAAATAATAATAATTTAATAGCACCACATCGGCCCTAAAAGGCCCACCGGGCATCTACCCTGTATGCCAGATGGCCAGTTCAGCCGTGGTCTGATCAAATGCTGTATGTTGAAAGTGAGAGGCGTAATCCGGCGCTTAAATGTTGTCATTGTGGAAAGCTTTCTGTCCTACGAGCTGTCTTTGTTTTCCCAGGGAGACACGGGAGGTCGGAGGACCTTGCAGAGAAAGTGGACATCCTTCCTGAAAGCCCGTCTGGAATGTCCTGTCCTGGGCTCGCAGCTGCCCAACATCATCCAGAATACGTATCGCTGGTGTGACCCCAACAAGCACTGGAGTCAATGTTTATTCTACGCCATCTTTACCCCACAGTCGTATGTTTTTCTTTTTGGTTTTAATCTCAGACGGCGGAGCGTTTCGGTTCCGTCTCAGCCCAGCCGGCTCAACTTTTTGTGTATTTTTGCTTCAGCAACACGTCCGACCTGTCTGCGGTGTGCGCGTACAGCATATCCGACATCAACCGAGTGTTTGCGGAGGGGCAGTTCAAGACGCTGGTCCCGGTGGAAACCTCCTTCATTTGGGCGGCGTATAGTGGCGAGGTCCCTGACCCTCGACCTGGATCTGTGGGTGCAAAACAAATCCGTGAATGTCGATTTATCCTTCAGAGGATACTTTAGCAGAACTTTTTTTTCTTCTTTTTCTCCCCCCCGCTCCTCAGTGTGAAACGCAATCTCTGAACCTCCCGGACCAAACCCTTCACTTCATCAAAGATAAGCCGCTGATGGATGACATTATTCAGCCAATAGGCACAAAGCCTCTACTGGAGAGAAGGGGAGCCGCCTTCACGTGCATCGTTGTCAACCAAGTGGAGGCAACGGATGGCCAGAAGTACCGTGTGATGTTTATAGGCACAGGTGTGTGCGTACACGTGCATGTCACTACTGACTTCGTGAGACCAGAACAAATGAATAAAGTTGCAAACATAATAGGAAAATAAGGAGAATACAATCGTAATGCATTGTTGACCAGCTTCATAAAATTGTTTCAAGTGCAAACACAGATTGAATTCAGCTCATCCAAAGTGAATTAATTCACTTATTTGCTCCCCAAAAATGTATAAATACGTTCTATATTAAATATTAACATGCTCCCCAAGACATATATATATATATATACATATATATATACATATATATATATATATATATATATATACATATATATATATATATATATATATATATATATATATATATATATATATATATATATATACATATACTTATATATATATATATACATATACTTATATATATACATATACATATATATATATATGTTTTGTATGCTAGAGAATACAGAAGGCTTTGATGCAGCCTCTGAAGAGAATGCTTGACAGTTATCACAAAAATGGCCAGCAGGTGGCAGCAGAGTATAAGAGATCAACCAGGGCCATGTTGCAAAAAAAAAGAAGCTCTTTTTGACAGGGTTTTAAACAGATTTGTGAATAATAATGAAACTTGGCTATATTCTACTGCTAATTCCTGCAAAACGGAAACATGATGAAAGAAGAGACTCTAATCTCTCTTTGGAAAGAACAATAGAACAAGCAATAGAACACAATATGCTGTGGGCCTTGCAAAAGCAGTCAAAATCCAATAAAACAGCTGGGAGCGAAGGGAGTTGCTTCAGTGAAAATGGCTGCTTTGAGTGAATGAAGTGAAATTAATCCCTTAATATATTCACTTTGGATTAGAGCTGTCAAACGATTACATTCTTTAATCAGATTAATTACATCTTAGAATTTTGATTAATCGCTTTATCAAAAAGGCTTTTTATCAACATTTTTTGCCTGGCAAATTTAAAGAGCACCATGTTAATTCTTTCGACATTTAATGTAATGAGGACGTCTTCGACACTTTTTGATCCACTGCACACACTTATCCTCCTCTTTTTCGAATTAGTTAATTGCATCATTTCAAATGAGGAAAAAATGACCCCAATATTTAGACATGAACAAATATTCTGAATGTCATGCACAAACATTTATTAAATGCTTTACAACCTATGCGACCTTTAAAGTAGCCATCCGCTGCCAAGATAAACGATAATCTGTGGTCAAAATTAATAATTAAAGTGCGATTAATCTGCGTTAATACTTGATTCATGCGATCATTTTTTGTGATGATTTAATTTGTTAACGTTTACTTTGGATTAACTTAATTCAATCGTGTTTTACGACTTGAAGCAATTTTATTAAGTTGGTCAACAATTCTTTGTTTAATCTTCAACAATTCTCTTTTAAAAGTGTAGTAATGATGCAAAAATTTAACTGTTGGATATCAGCTCGAAAAACCTGTCGTGCTTTCACAGAAAAACACTTGACAGACTGAAAAATCCACATAAAAAATATATAAATGATTTGAGGAAAAAATTAATTATCCCCCAAAAATCATGGAGAAAAAAACAGGGAGAAACCTCAAATAAGCGTTTTCCAGGAAAAATGATACGGAACAGTTAAAATTTAGAATGGTTTGAATTGGTAAAAAAAAGAAAAGAAAAAAAAGAAGTAGAAATTAGAGTGGGAAAACAAGAAAAAACATGTAATTTTTGAAAATGTCGAATTTCTGGAAAGTGGGAATTTTTGGAATGAGAAAAATGCGAGCAATGTTGACATGATTTTTTTGTAATATGTTAAGTTTGGAATGGTGAGACTCGGTTGAAAAAATGTGGTAGGAGTAGCACGTCAAAAAAGTGTACGGAATAAAATGGAAGAAGCCTTTACACAACAATTGGTGGGTTTCCATCCATCTATTTTTATTCAAATTTTCAAGAATTGCAAAAAAGAAACTGAATGGAAACGCCAGAAATTTGAAAAAAGGCCCAACATTCGCAAAAAAGGTTTTAGGAGGTTGTGGTTTTTGAAGCGTAAAAAAAAAAAGAAGGAAAATGAGCATTTTGCCGATGGAAACAGATTATGCGAATAAGCGACTACAGAACCGGATATACGTCGCACGTTTTGACCGATACGTTTGTAGTCACAATAAATGGCGGATGATAAAGTAAGAAATGTTTGGGGAGACAAAGAAACGCGATTCTTTTTATAATTAATTAAAAGAAAAAAAACATGAATGGAATTTTAGATGTCTTTATTAACATCAGCTCTTGATGTGACGACACACTTCGCTTCCATGCGGGAGGAAAGCCAACAAGACAAACGACTTCCGTTCAGTCCGTCAAAAGCAACATTCCCATCCGGAACTTCCCAACGTCTCAAAGTTCCGTCACTACGTCGTCATCTCGCGGTGCATATTTGCAAAAATAAAAAAATTGCATGTCCGTTTTGCGCATTTTCACAAAATTTGCATAAATGTTTCTAAACATTTGGATGGAAACCCGACTAATGACCAACGGAGGGAGATGAGACGAGAAGCCTGGCGGTTCGCTAATTAGCGCCCCGAATTTCTTAGATGAGGGGAAAAGGAAAACATGAAGAGGGAGTGAAATGGAGGGGAAAATGTTGATCAGATGTTGAATGACTACTAATCTATAAAATAATCGCAAAATCGGTCACATTTTTTTCCTCATCATTCTATGAGTTAATTCCAAGTGTGTTTTTTTTCTTTCTGTGCGGCCTTTGATTTTCCTTTGCATCCTGCAAATCCAATTGTCTTCAGAGGATGGAGCCCTCCTCAAAGCCGTAAACTATGACGGCGAGATGTTCATCATTGAGCAAGTTCAGCTCTTCCAGTCTCCCGAGGCGATTAAGGTCTTGAGGTTTTCCCACGTCACGGTAATTTGCAGCTTCTTGCGGCGCTTACCGCGTACGGCATGACAAGCCGACATGCATTCACCGCAATCGACATTGACAGGGGCAGCTGTATGCCGGTTCGGACTACGGAGCAGTACAGGTACCTCAAGCCACCTGCGGGAGATCCTTGTCCTGTATGGACTGCGTTCTGGCCAGGGATCCCTACTGCGGATGGGACGCAGATGCTGGGAGTTGCGTAGCCCTTTCCGGGACACGCAGGTAGACGAGACGTTTGTCTTCATGTAAAGAGCGTTATGACGGTTGGACATAACCCAAACTAAGTGAAATCCTTGGGATCTGTTTTAGGCAACTCATCCAGAGTGTGAGGGATGGAAACGCCTCTCTGTGTCCAACAGCTGGTGAGTTGGTGCGCTATAATATCAGGACAGCTTTTGTTCCCCGTTATTTGAGTAACATCCGTTAAAAACTAGGGGTGGCAGGGATAATTTTTTTTTAACCGTAATTAATCGCATGACTTCAATAGTTAACTCACGATTAATCGCTAATTTTTTTGTGTTGAATGTACATCAAATGTACAAAAAAAAAAAAATCAAAATTTTCATACTCTTGGTGGAAAAAATATGAAACTAAGAGAAATATGTCTGCATTTTTTTAGTCATTGATACAGTAATTTCATAATAATTCATAAAATTGAGTTAAGATTAAATGTGTGATATTGATTTGCGTGGAGGTCATCTTTCTGCCACTAGATGGCATAATTGCATTTGTAAGACGTTGGTGACAGCTCTGTGCATTTTTCGTTTCATATTAACTCATTCACTGCCATTGACGGCTATAGACGTCAAAAATTCATTTCAACTATTTCTATTAGTTCAACTTTTTGTTTTCACTTTTGTTAATTTCTTTTTTTAATCTTTTTTTTTTAAGAAGAAAAGATTATTAAAAAATTTGGGCCGTCAGCAGTTTTTTTTAAAAATTGTAATTAATCGTGTGCTCTGTTTCTACTGGTGGGGACACAGAATATATTATTGTAAAGAACGTTTTTGTTTCTAAGCCTTTTATTGAGCCAAGGCACATATTTTACATTTGAAAGATTCTCAAGGCACAAAAAAATATAAATCATAGGGCGTAATCCAAAATCAGCACTTTTCAGTAGACCAAAAATAATATATATATATTTTTTTTAAACACAGCATGTTTGTTAAACATTTAATATTGCATTGTCACTTTAGATTGGTCAATAACTTGGAAATAAATAATTAAATAACATGTGGACCGAACAATTGTGTCGATTTGTGAAAACACAAACAACAAAAGCCGACTGCAACGGACAGGTAGGACTGCTGAAAAAAAAAAAATCATTGCTACCCTCTCAGACCCTCCACATCCTGGTCACCACCTCTTGCAGCTCCTCCCCTCAGGTCGGCGCTATCAAACTATGCACATTAAAATCAGCCGTGATGCGTGACAATTTTGGCATGGAATGGATCGGCCGTTCGGGAAACTTATGAAATTCCCGGCAATCAATCAAACTTTTTGAAAATTTAAATACAACTCAAGGTGCTAAACAATTAAAACATCCATAATACAATAAAAAGATGGGAAAAAACATGGCAGGGCACAGAGAAACCATGTGAGGAAAGGCACATGGTTTCTCTGCGCCCCGCCATGTTTTCTTTTCACCAGTAAAGCCAAAACCTAAGACATTTTTGTTTGTTTTCAGACCCTGTGCACGTTGTGAGCCGCTCATTCTTGCCTGGCGGGAGCGTGAAGCTCGTGTGCCCGTCACCGTCGAACCTGGCGACAACCAACTGGGAGCAAGACGGTCGTCTCGTGGCCTCTTCGCTTCGCCATCAGATCCTACAAGACGGACTCCTCATCCTCAACGTCTCGGACCCGGACGCCGGCCGCTACCGCTGCCTGTCGCTGGAGCGCTCCAAAGTGGACGAGTACTCGGCCACCGTCGCCGAGTATCAGCTCAGCGTGAAAGGTCCACCTCGATCACCCGAGGCTCAGAGGGACGGCCCCTCTGCCGTCGGACTGCAGGTTGTTGTCGGGCTTCTGGTGGTTTCTCTCGTGGCGCTTTTGGCCTGGAATTTTTACAAAGGCCATCTTCCTTTGCCCTGGAACTGCGGCAAGAAGGAGAGAGGAAAATCTTACCAGTCAAATGGCCAGGAGGATCCGGGTCCACTCTGAGTAACAAAATCCACACAGACTGGGGGCAGCTTCGGTTCTTGAGGGGAAGGTGACGCCGCCAGAATCGGTTTTCTGTCTGCGGTCTCAAATTTGAAAGTGGAAGTCAACCTTAAATATTTCTTGCCAATAATACGTCATATGTGAGCTCGCTAGCCTAAACGTGACATTCTGATTTGTGGAATATGAGTTATGAAGCAAAATCCAGCCGTTTTGATCCATCTCAGGGGGCGGCCATTTTGCCACTTGCTGTCGACTGAAGATGACATCACAGTTGCTCAGGAAAAATCACAGCTTGCCTGTTTTCTGAAGCTGAGCTGTGATCAGTTGTTACCTGAGCAACTGTGATGTCATTTTCACTCGATAGCAAGTGGCAAAATGGCCGCCTTCAAATATTAATAAAAACTGCTGGATTTTGCTGCTTAACTCATGTTCCACTAACACAATATTAACCATAATACCGTATTTAGACTAGTGGGGATGCATAGAACGGTGGTTCTCAAATGGGGGTACGTGAAGGGGTACGGGAGATATGAACTCATTCACTGCCATTGACGGCTTTAGACGTCAAAAATTCATTCATTCACTATTTATATTAGTTTAACATTTTTTCCAGTATTGCTAACAAGAGTATGAAAACCTAAAAAAAATTATTGTACAATTAGAACAGATATGAAATGTGTGATTTAATCATGAGTTAACTATTGAAGTCATGCGATTAATTACAATTAAAACTAAAGCTAAACTAATTAATTGTAATTATTCACATGACTTGAATAGTTAACTCACGATTAATCACAAATGTTATATCTGGTCTAAATGTACAATATTTTTTTCCTAGGTTTTCATACTCTTGTTAACAAAAGTGGATTATTTTTTTTTTAAATCATTAGAAATAGTTAAAATAAATTTTTGACGTCTATAGCCGTCAATGGCAGTTAATGAGTTAAAATATATACTTCAAAAGTATATTTTGTGGTTGACTTCCCCTTTAAGACTGTGGGAACTTGTACAGTTTAGGTGTAAATATGACTTCTTCTTTTTTTTTAAGAGCCAAACAAGACGGTCCAAGCTGGATAAAATAGCTTCTTTCTTTTTGCATACTGTGGAAAATGGACTTTTTGTTGACTAATAGGCGGGTCTCTTGATTGTCTGCCCGCCCATTAAGTGTGAAAAGACACAATACAATAACACGCGTTGTAATTCGGCGGCAGGGCTTTTTTTCCCCCCCTAAATGGCTGTTGGTGGTTCAACTGTCTCCAATTTTTGCCTCGACTTGCCACTTTTGTGTAAAACAGATGTGGATGTTATGTGTGTTTTTTCAAGGTGGCCGTTTTAAAACTCACTCATTCCAAATGATCCCCAACAGATTTTCTTCTACATTTTGTTTGTGACATTCTTGGTTGTCCGGTCGTTGTTTATAAAGTGGTGTTTTCTTTCTCTTAAATGCTAAACCCACTCAGTAAACACTGTTAACCATGATGCCCTCTGTGTGTGTGTGTGTGAGGGGGGGGGGGTGTTTTAATTATTATTATTATCTAATAAGCTTTTGAGCCAATTCAAAGCCAGAGTTGCCGACATTTCAACTTGGCGTTCAAAATGTTGGAACAGAACCCAGGTCTGGTCCGGTTGAGTTGAGATAGAGGAAACACAGGGACAGCTGGAGAAAGGAAATGGGATCGAGGGGAAACGAGAACAATGGCCACGACAGCAGGTGTATAAACAGCAGTAATGGTCCCATTATGACAGCATAATGCGGTCTTAGCGGCACTTTTACCGCTGTTTATAAACTTCGAGCAGAATTATGTTCTACTCGGTTGAGGAAGCGCGATCATCTTTTTTGGAAGCCTGACCGTGTTTGTGCTTTGTAAACCAGAGATTTACAATCATCTCGCCTCAAGCCCCCTCGCCAGTTCCCACTCCGTGACGGCATGAACGTGAGTTGTCCATATCTACGTGGCCTGCGACTGACCCTGCAGCCAGACTGGCTGAGCCAGTTTTAGGGAGGAGTCAGCCAGGATGGGCTCCGGCACCCTGTGACCCTGAACACGATAAGCGCTGCTTATCCTGGCACTCCAAATGCCAACTCCCCTTTTCACATTTGTATCTCTATGTAAGATTTTTAAGTTGTTGAGTTCGAGTTCGATATCAATATCATCAGTGTTTGAATACAAATTATGCACAAAAACTCTCATGCTAATTTGCAACACGCTAATGGGGTGCTTAGTTTATGAGAAAGTCTCGTGTTGCCTTCACTGCCCCTCCAGACCATGGGAAACCACAGAACCCGCGATTAGCGATGCACAAATGAAGCACTTGTGATATTTTTTTTTTTATTTACTCCTCTAGATGGCGCTCTTGGTTTAAAGATGTAGTGGAGATTTAATCTCTAGTATTTATCCTTAAAGTAAACGCTCTGCCTCACAAAGTCATACAAACGGATTTAGGGACTTGTCATCTGAAATGTGGTCTGGTCAAGAATGTAAAGTATGTAAAAAGGTCAAAGAAAGCTTCTCTGCCCTTCACCGTCCAACCTGCAACACGATGTACTTCTCGGTGATGTTGGCTGCTCGGCCTGAAAGGCAGCCCTGAGTTACTTCAAGGGGAAGAGGAAAGGGAAACGGAAGGCCCCTCTGCGGTCAGACTGCAGATTGTCATCGGTTATTTTTCACAGTCGACTTTTTTTTTTTTCTTTTCTTTTTACCACGGCCATCTTTCTCCACAGGATGAGAGGAACATCTTTCAAGAGCTTTACTGGACAAAATCGCTGCTGTATGAAACTCAGACAGACGTTGTTAGATCAATTTACAGGCGATTTCAGCATAAATACATTTTTGGTGCTTATCCGAGTTAGTTTCAAAATAAAATATGTTGTACTCACCACCGGGGGCTGATTATTAAATGTGTTAATGTGCGCAGATTGCTACGGAAGTGTTCTGCTAGCGAAGTTTATGTTGACATGGCAACGCAGAGGCTGAAATCTGATTGGACAAAAAAAATAATAATCCAACGTTCACATTCACGTACGAGAAGCGGTGCAATTATGCGGCATTTCCATTTAAAGTGGTATTTTGTTTTGTAACTTGTCCCTGGTTCATTTTTTAAAAACTGATGTGTATGATTTCTCAAGGTGTCTATTTTCGGATGGTCTCCACTCGATCACTCAGACCCCAGACTTTAACATTTGCTTCATGTTTTATATTTTGTTAGCCTAATGGCACAATTGAAGTCATTTTTAAACTTAATTTCACCGTGTCAAAAGCAAAACAATACAAGTGAATGCACTTGCTAAAAATACAGTTCTTTTCCACTATTCTCTCACCCAGAATGAATCAAATTGAGGCAACAGGAAATTGTGATACCCCCCCCCCCCTCCTCCTCCTCCATTCCAAAAACAGTTAATTAACTCATTTACTGCCATTGACGACTATAGACGTAAAACATTCATGTGAACTATTTCTATTAGTTAAAAAAAAAATCATTTCATTAAAATTTTTTTTATGAAAACCTAGATTTTTTATTGTACATTTATAACAGATATAAAATTATCATACGATTAATTACGGATTCCAATTTCACGCCGTCTGCGTTGTGACGTCATTTGCGCGAAGAAGGGTGTGTGCAATTTGCATTGATGGGGCTCCAGGCGACGTAGTGGTATCGTCACTTGCCTACGATGCAGTTTGGCGTGAGTTCGCTTCCCCGCCTGGCACACCACGTTAGTGTGTGAGGTTGTGCAGAAAAAAAAGAAGTATACATTGTTGATTTTATTTTGTTTAGCTTCTATATCCTTTTGACCTCCCTGGCATGTTCTGTGTTCGAGTTGTTTGTATTGTATGCAATGTTTGTACAGTATTAAAATAGTCACACATTTTGTATGGTTTGTTTGAATAAAGTTAAAAAAAAAAAGAAAAAAGGTGTGTGCAGTTTCATTTCTCGTCAACAGGTGGCAGTAGCGATCCAAAATAAAATTTTCTGTATTCAAGTAGCTTTAATCTATTAAAGATACTAAATTCAATCAATTGTGAATTGTTGTGTGTATTGTCCAGTTAATTTGATAAAATGCTACATAACTGCTTTTGGTTTAAGGTGATAAGATTTTGGGGTGGCCAACGGACCGACATCCCACCGCTAGGGTTTCAAACTAAGGTTTTACATTAGGGTTTCAAATTAAGGTTTTAAACTAGGGTTTCAAATTAGGATTGGGGTTTCAAACTACCTAGTTTAAAACCCTAACTCTAAAGTAAAACTCTAGATCAAAACCTTAATCCTATTTGGAAACCCTAATATAAAACCTTTGTTTGAAACCACAACCCTAATTTGAAACCCTTGTTTGAAACCCTAACCCTAAAGTAAAACCCTAGTTTGAAACCCCAAACCTAATTTGAAACCCAAACCTTAATGTAAAACCCTAGTTTGAAACCCAAACCATAATTTGAAAAACTGTCTTGAAACCCTAACCCTAATGTAAAACCCGAGTTTGAAACCCTAACCCTAATTTGAAACCCTAGTTTGAAACCCCAAACCTAATTTGAAAACATAGTTTGAAACACGAACCCTATTGTAAAACCCTAGTTTGAAACCCTAATGTAAAACCCTAGTTTAAAAAAAACAACAACCCTAAAGTAAAACCCTAGTTTGAAACCCTAAATCTATTTGGAAACCCTAATATAAAACCCTAGTTTGAAACCTTAACCCTAATGTAAAACCCTAGTTTGAAACCCTAACCCTAATTTGAAACCCTAGTTTGAAACCCTAACCCTAATGTAAAATCCAAGTTTGAAACCCTAACCCTAATATAATACCCTAGTTTGAAACCCTAACCCTAATTTGAAACCCTAGTTTTAAACCCTAACCGTAATGTAAAACCCTTGGGTTTCAAAGTAGTGGTTTAAACTAGGGTTAGGGTTTCAAAGTAGGGGTTTAAACTAGGGTTAGGGTTTTAAATTAGGGGTTTAAACTAGGGTTACGGTTTCAAAGTAGGGTTTAAACCTAGGGTTAGGGTTTCAAAGTAGGGATTTAAACTAGGGTTAGGGTTTCAAAGTAGGGTTTTAACCTAGGGTTAGGGTTTCAAAGTAGGGTTTTAAACTAGGGTAAGGGTTTCAAAGTAGGGGTTTAAACTAGGGTTAGGGTTTCAAATTAGGGGTTTAATTTAGCGTTAGGGTTTCAAAGTAGGGTTTCAAACTAGGGTTAGGGTTTCAAAAAAGGGTTTCAAACTAGGGTTAGGGTTTCAAAGTAGGGGTTTAAACTAGGGTTAGGGTTTCAAAGTAGGGTTTCAAACTAGGGTTAGGGTTTCAAAGTAGGGTTTCAAACTAAGGTTAGGGTTTCAAAGTAGGGGTTTAAACTAGGGTTAGGGTTTCAAAGTAGGGTTTTGAACTAGGGCTAGGGTTTCAAAGTAGTGGTTTCAAATTGGGTTAGGGTTTCAAAGTAGATGTTTAAACTAGGGTTAGGGTTTCAAACTAGGGTTAGGGTTTCAAAGTAGGGTTTTAAACTAGGGTGAGGGTTTCAAAGTAGGGTTTTAACCTAGGGTTAGGGTTTCAAAGTTGGGTTTTAAACTAGGGTAAGGGTTTCAAAGTAGGGGTTTAAACTAGGGTTAGGGTTTCAAAGTAGGGGTTTAAACTAGGGTTAGGGTTTCAAATTAGGGGTTTAATTTAGCGTTAGGGTTTCAAAGTAGGGTTTCAAACTAGGGTTAGGGTTTCAAAAAAGGGTTTCAAACTAGGGTTAGGGTTTCAAAGTAGGGGTTTAAACTAGGGTTAGGGTTTCAAAGTAGGGTTTCAAACTAGGGTTAGGGTTTCAAAGTAGGGTTTCAAACTAAGGTTAGGGTTTCAAAGTAGGGGTTTAAACTAGGGTTAGGGTTTCAAAGTAGGGTTTTGAACTAGGGCTAGGGTTTCAAAGTAGTGGTTTCAAATTGGGTTAGGGTTTCAAAGTAGATGTTTAAACTAGGGTTAGGGTTTCAAAGTAGGGTTAGGGTTTCAAAGTAGGGTTTTAAACTAGGGTTAGGGTTTCAAAGTAGGGGTTTAAACTAGGGTTAGGGTTTCAAAGTAGGGTTTTAAACTAGGGTTAGGGTTTTAAAGTAGGATTTTAAACTAGGGTTAGGGTTTCAAAGTAGGGTTTAAACCTAGGGTTAGGGTTCTAAAGTAGGGATTTAAACTAGGGTTAGGGTTTCAAAGTAGGGGTTTAAACTAGGGTTAGGGTTTCAAAGTAGGGGTTTAAACTAGGTTTAGGGTTTCAAAGTAGGGTTTTAAACTAGGGTTAGGGTTTCAAAGTAGGGGTTTAAACTAGGGTTAGGGTTTCAAAGTAGGGGTTTAAACTAGGGTTAGGGTTTCAAAGTAGGGGTTTAAACTAGGGTTAGGGTTTCAAAGTAGGGGTTTAAACTAGGGTTAGGGTTTCAAAGTAGGGTTAGGGTTTCAAAGTAGGGGTTTAAACTAGGGTTAGGGTTTCAAAGTAGGGGTTTAAACTAGGGTTAGGGTTTCAAAGTAGGGGTTTAAACTAGGGTTAGGGTTTCAAAGTCGGGGTTTAAACTAGGGTTAGGGTTTCAAAAAAGGGTTTCAAACTAGGGTTAGGGTTTCAAAGTAGGGGTTTAAACTAGGGTTAGGGTTTCAAAGTAGGGTTTCAAACTAGGGTTAGGGTTTCAAAGTAGGGGTTTAAACTAGGGTTAGGGTTTCAAAGTAGTGGTTTAAACTTGGATTAGGGTTTTAAAGTAGGGGTTTAAACTAGGGTTAGGGTTTCAAAGTAGGGTTTAAACCTAGGGTTAGGGTTCTAAAGTAGGGATTTAAACTCGGGTTAGGGTTTCAAAGTAGGGTTTTAAACTACGGTTAGGGTTTCAAAGTAGGGGTTAAAACTAGGGTTAGGGTTTCAAAGTAGGGGTTTAAACTAGGGTTAGGGTTTCAAAGTAGTGGTTTAAACTCGGGTTAGGGTTTTAAAGTAGGGGTTTAAACTAGGGTTAGGGTTTCAAAGTAGGGTTTAAACCTAGGGTTAGGGTTCTAAAGTAGGGATTTAAACTCGGGTTAGGGTTTCAAAGTAGGGTTTCAAAGTAGGGTTTTAAACTACGGTTAGGGTTTCAAAGTAGGGGTTAAAACTAGGGTTAGGGTTTCAAAGTAGGGGTTTAAACTAGGGTTAGGGTTTCAAAGTAGGGTTTTGAACTAGGGTTAGGGTTTCAAAGTAGTGGTTTAAACTAGGGTTAGGGTTTCAAAGTAGATGTTTAAACTAGGGTTAGGGTTTCAAACTAGGGTTAGGGTTTCAAAGTAGGGTTTTAAACTAGGGTTAGGGTTTCAAAGTAGGGGTTTAAAGTAGGGTTAGGGTTAGGGTTAGGGTTAGGGTTTAGGGTTAGGGTTAGGGTTAGGGTTAGGGTTAGGGGTTAGGGTTAGGGTTAGGGTTAGGGTTAGGGTTAGGGTTTAGGGTTAGGGTTAGGGTTAGGGTTAGGGTTAGGGTTAGGGTTAGGGTTAGGGGTTAGGGTTAGGGTTAGGGTTAGGGTTAGGGTTAGGGTTAGGGTTAGGGTTAGGGGTTAGGGTTAGGGTTAGGGTTTCAAAGTAGGGGTTTAAACTAGGGTTAAGGTTTTAAAGTAGGGTTTTAAACTAGGGTTAGGGTTTCAAAGTAGTGGTTTAAACTAGGGTTAGGGTTTCAAAGTAGGGGTTTAAACTAGGGTTAGGGTTTCAAAGTAGGGGTTTAAACTAGGGTTAGGGTTTCAATGTAGTGGTTTAAACTAGGGTTAGGGTTTCAAACTAGGGTTAGGGTTTCAAAGAAGGGTTTTAAACTAGGGTTAGGGTTTCAAAGTAGGGGTTTAAACTAGGGTTAGGGTTTCAAGGTAGGGGTTTAAACTAGGGTTAGGGTTTCATAGTAGGGGTTTAAACTAGGGTTAGGGTTTCAAAGTAGGGGTTTAAACTAGGGTTAGGGTTTCAAAGTAGGGGTTTAAACTAGGGTTAGGGTTTCAAAGTAGGGGTTTAAACTCGGGTTAGGGTTTCAAAGTAGGGTTTTAAACTAGGGTTAGGGTTTCAAAGTAGTGGTTTAAACTAGGGTTAGGGTTTCAAACTAGGGTTAGGGTTTCAAAGTAGGGTTTTAAACTAGGGTTAGGGTTTCAAAGAAGGGGTTTAAACTAGGGTTAGGGTTTCAAAGTAGGGGTTTAAACTAGGGTTAGGGTTTCATAGTAGGGGTTTAAACTAGAGTTAGGGTTTCAAACTAGGGGTTTAAACTAGGGTTAGGGTTTCAAAGTAGGGGTTTAAACTAGGGTTAGGGTTTCAAAGTAGGGATTTAAACTAGGGTTAGGGTTTCAAAGTAGGGGTTTAAAGTAGGGTTAGGGTTAGGGTTAGGGTTAGGGTTAGGGTTAGGGTTAGGGTTAGGGTTAGGGGTTAGGGTTAGGGTTGGGGTTGGGGTTAGGGTTAGGGTTAAGGGTTAGGGTTAGGGTTAGGGTTTAGGGTTAGGGTTAGGGTTAGGGTTAGGGGTTAGGGTTAGGGTTAGGGTTAGGGGTTAGGGTTAGGGTTAGGGTTTCAAAGTAGGGGTTTAAACTAGGGTTAGGGTTTTAAAGTAGGGTTTTAAACTAGGGTTAGGGTTTCAAAGTAGTGGTTTAAACTAGGGTTAGGGTTTCAAAGTAGGGGTTTAAACTAGGGTTAGGGTTTCAAAGTAGGGGTTTAAACTAGGGTTAGGGTTTCAAAGTAGGGGTTTAAACTAGGGTTAGGGTTTCAGAGTAGGGGTTTAAACTAGGTTTAGGGTTTCAAAGTAGGGTTTAAACCTAGGGTTAGGGTTCTAAAGTAGGGATTTAAACTCGGGTTAGGGTTTCAAAGTAGGGTTTTAAACTAGGGTTAGGGTTTCAAAGTAGTGGTTTAAACTAGGATTAGGGTTTCAAACTAGGGTTAGAGTTTCAAAGTAGGGTTTTAAACTAGGGTTAGGGTTTCAAAGTAGGGGTTTAAACTAGGGTTAGGGTTTCAAAGTAGGGGTTTAAACTAGGGTTAGGGTTTCAAAGTAGGGGTTTAAACTAGGTTAAGGGTTTCAAAGTAGGGTTTAAACCTAGGGTTAGGGTTCTAAAGTAGGGATTTAAACTCGGGTTAGGGTTTCAAAGTAGGGTTTTAAACTAGGGTTAGGGTTTCAAAGTAGTGGTTTAAACTAGGATTAGGGTTTCAAACTAGGGTTAGAGTTTCAAAGTAGGGTTTTAAACTAGGGTTAGGGTTTCAAAGTAGGGGTTTAAACTAGGGTTAGGGTTTCAAAGTAGGGGTTTAAACTAGGGTTAGGGTTTCAAACTAGGGGTTTAAACTAGGGTTAGGGTTTCAAAGTAGGGTTTAAACCTAGGGTTAGGGTTTCAAAGTAGGGTTTTAAACTAGGGTTAGGGTTTCAAAGTAGTGGTTTAAACTAGGGTTAGGGTTTCAAACTAGGGTTAGGGTTTCAAAGTAGGGTTTTAAACTAGGGTTAGGGTTTCAAAGTAGGGGTTTAAACTAGGGTTAGGGTTTCAAAGTAGGGGTTTAAACTAGGGTTAGGGTTTCATAGTAGGGGTTTAAACTAGGGTTAGGGTTTCAAAGTAGGGGTTTAAACTAGGGTTAGGGTTTCAAAGTAGGGGTTTAAACTAGGGTTAGGGTTTCAAAGTAGGGATTTAAACTAGGGTTAGGGTTTCAAAGTAGAGGTTTAAACTAAGGTTAGGGTTTCAAAGTAGGGGTTTAAACTAGGGTTAGGGTTTCAAAGTAGGGGTTTAAACTAGGGTTAGGGTTTCAAAGTAGGGTTTTAAACTAGGGTTAGGGTTTTAAAGTAGGGGTTTAAACTAGGGTTAGGGTTTCAAAGTAAGGTTTAAACCTAGGGTTAGGGTTCTAAAGTAGGGATTTAAACTCGGGTTAGGGTTTCACAGTAGGGTTTTAAACTAGGGTTAGGGTTTCAAAGTAGGGGTTTAAACTAGGGTTAGGGGTTCAAAGTAGGGGTTTAAAGTAGGGTTAGGGTTAGGGTTAGGGTTTAGGGTTAGGGTTAGGGTTAGGGTTAGGGTTAGGGGTTAGGGTTAGGGTTAGGGTTAGGGTTAGGGTTAGGGTTAGGGTTAGGGTTTAGGGTTAGGGTTAGGGTTAGGGTTAGGGTTAGGGTTAGGGTTAGGGTTAGGGTTAGGGTTAGGGTTAGGGTTAGGGTTAGGGTTAGGGTTAGGGTTAGGGTTAGGGTTAGGGGTTAGGGTTAGGGTTAGGGTTTCAAAGTAGGGGTTTAAACTAGGGTAAAGGTTTTAAAGTAGGGTTTTAAACTAGGGTTAGGGTTTCAAAGTAGTGGTTTAAACTAGGGTTAGGGTTTCAAAGTAGGGGTTTAAACTAGGGTTAGGGTTTCAAAGTAGGGGTTTAAACTAGGGTTAGGGTTTCAAAGTAGGGGTTTAAACTAGGGTTAGGGTTTCAAAGTAGGGGTTTAAACTAGGGTTAGGGTTTCAAAGTAGAATTTAAATTTAGGGTTAGGGTTCTAAAGTAGGGATTTAAACTCGGGTTAGGGTTTCAAAGTAGGGTTTAAAACTAGGGTTAGGGTTTCAATGTAGTAGTTTAAACTAGGGTTAGGGTTTCAAACTAGGGTTAGGGTTTCAAAGAAGGGTTTTAAACTAGGGTTAGGGTTTCAAAGTAGGGGTTTAAACTAGGGTTAGGGTTTCAAAGTAGGGGTTTAAACTAGGGTTAGGGTTTCAAAGTAGGGGTTTAAACTAGGGTTAGGGTTTCAAAGTAGGGGTTTAAACTAGGTTTAGGGTTTCAAAGTAGGGTTTAAACCTAGGGTTAGGGTTCTAAAGTAGGGATTTAAACTCGGGTTAGGGTTTCAAAGTAGGGTTTTAAACTAGGGTTAGGGTTTCAAAGTAGGGGTTTAAACTAGGGTTAGGGTTTCAAAGTAGGGGTTTAAACTAGGGTTAGGGTTTCAAACTAGGGGTTTAAACTAGGGTTAGGGTTTCAAAGTAGGGTTTAAACCTAGGGTTAGGGTTTCAAAGTAGGGTTTTAAACTAGGGTTAGGGTTTCAAAGTAGTGGTTTAAACTAGGGTTAGGGTTTCAAACTAGGGTTAGGGTTTCAAAGTAGGGTTTTAAACTAGGGTTAGGGTTTCAAAGTAGGGGTTTAAACTAGGGTTAGGGTTTCAAAGTAGGGGTTTAAACTAGGGTTAGGGTTTCATAGTAGGGGTTTAAACTAGGGTTAGGGTTTCAAAGTAGGGGTTTAAACTAGGGTTAGGGTTTCAAAGTAGGGGTTTAAACTAGGGTTAGGGTTTCAAAGTAGGGATTTAAACTAGGGTTAGGGTTTCAAAGTAGAGGTTTAAACTAAGGTTAGGGTTTCAAAGTAGGGGTTTAAACTAGGGTTAGGGTTTCAAAGTAGGGGTTTAAACTAGGATTAGGGTTTCAAACTAGGGTTAGAGTTTCAAAGTAGGGTTTTAAACTAGGGTTAGGGTTTCAAAGTAGGGGTTTAAACTAGGGTTAGGGTTTCAAAGTAGGGGTTTAAACTAGGGTTAGGGTTTCAAACTAGGGGTTTAAACTAGGGTTAGGGTTTCAAAGTAGGGTTTAAACCTAGGGTTAGGGTTTCAAAGTAGGGTTTTAAACTAGGGTTAGGGTTTCAAAGTAGTGGTTTAAACTAGGGTTAGGGTTTCAAACTAGGGTTAGGGTTTCAAAGTAGGGTTTTAAACTAGGGTTAGGGTTTCAAAGTAGGGGTTTAAACTAGGGTTAGGGTTTCAAAGTAGGGGTTTAAACTAGGGTTAGGGTTTCATAGTAGGGGTTTAAACTAGGGTTAGGGTTTCAAAGTAGGGGTTTAAACTAGGGTTAGGGTTTCAAAGTAGGGGTTTAAACTAGGGTTAGGGTTTCAAAGTAGGGATTTAAACTAGGGTTAGGGTTTCAAAGTAGAGGTTTAAACTAAGGTTAGGGTTTCAAAGTAGGGGTTTAAACTAGGGTTAGGGTTTCAAAGTAGGGGTTTAAACTCGGGTTAGGGTTTCAAAGTAGGGTTTTAAACTAGGGTTAGGGTTTTAAAGTAGGGGTTTAAACTAGGGTTAGGGTTTCAAAGTAAGGTTTAAACCTAGGGTTAGGGTTCTAAAGTAGGGATTTAAACTCGGGTTAGGGTTTCACAGTAGGGTTTTAAACTAGGGTTAGGGTTTCAAAGTAGGGGTTTAAACTAGGGTTAGGGGTTCAAAGTAGGGGTTTAAAGTAGGGTTAGGGTTAGGGTTAGGGTTAGGGTTTAGGGTTAGGGTTAGGGTTAGGGGTTAGGGTTAGGGTTAGGGTTAGGGTTAGGGTTAGGGTTTAGGGTTAGGGTTAGGGTTAGGGTTAGGGTTAGGGTTAGGGTTAGGGTTATGGTTAGGGGTTAGGGTTAGGGTTAGGGTTAGGGTTAGGGTTAGGGTTAGGAGTTAGGGTTAGGGTTAGGGTTTCAAAGTAGGGGTTTAAACTAGGGTTAAGGTTTTAAAGTAGGGTTTTAAACTAGGGTTAGGGTTTCAAAGTAGTGGTTTAAACTAGGGTTAGGGTTTCAAAGTAGGGGTTTAAACTAGGGTTAGGGTTTCAAAGTAGGGGTTTAAACTAGGGTTAGGGTTTCAAAGTAGGGGTTTAAACTAGGGTTAGGGTTTCAAAGTAGGGGTTTAAACTAGGGTTAGGGTTTCAAAGTAGAATTTAAATTTAGGGTTAGGGTTCTAAAGTAGGGATTTAAACTCGGGTTAGGGTTTCAAAGTAGGGTTTTAAACTAGGGTTAGGGTTTCAATGTAGTAGTTTAAACTAGGGTTAGGGTTTCAAACTAGGGTTAGGGTTTCAAAGAAGGGTTTTAAACTAGGGTTAGGGTTTCAAAGTAGGGGTTTAAACTAGGGTTAGGGTTTCAAAGTAGGGGTTTAAACTAGGGTTAGGGTTTCAAAGTAGGGGTTTAAACTAGGGTTAGGGTTTCAAAGTAGGGGTTTAAACTAGGTTTAGGGTTTCAAAGTAGGGTTTAAACCTAGGGTTAGGGTTCTAAAGTAGGGATTTAAACTCGGGTTAGGGTTTCAAAGTAGGGTTTTAAACTAGGGTTAGGGTTTCAAAGTAGGGGTTTAAACTAGGGTAAGGGTTTCAAAGTAGGGGTTTAAACTAGGGTTAGGGTTTCAAACTAGGGGTTTAAACTAGGGTTAGGGTTTCAAAGTAGGGTTTAAACCTAGGGTTAGGGTTTCAAAGTAGGGTTTTAAACTAGGGTTAGGGTTTCAAAGTAGTGGTTTAAACTAGGGTTAGGGTTTCAAACTAGGGTTAGGGTTTCAAAGTAGGGTTTTAAACTAGGGTTAGGGTTTCAAAGTAGGGGTTTAAACTAGGGTTAGGGTTTCAAAGTAGGGGTCTAAACTAGGGTTAGGGTTTCATAGTAGGGGTTTAAACTAGGGTTAGGGTTTCAAAGTAGGGGTTTAAACTAGGGTTAGGGTTTCAAAGTAGGGATTTAAACTAGGGTTAGGGTTTCAAAGTAGGGATTTAAACTAGGGTTAGGGTTTCAAAGTAGAGGTTTAAACTAAGGTTAGGGTTTCAAAGTAGGGGTTTAAACTAGGGTTAGGGTTTCAAAGTAGGGGTTTAAACTAGGGTTAGGGTTTCAAAGTAGGGTTTTAAACTAGGGTTAGGGTTTTAAAGTAGGGGTTTAAACTAGGGTTAGGGTTTCAAAGTAAGGTTTAAACCTAGGGTTAGGGTTCTAAAGTAGGGATTTAAACTCGGGTTACGGTTTCACAGTAGGGTTTTAAACTAGGGTTAGGGTTTCAAAGTAGGGGTTTAAACTAGGGTTAGGGGTTCAAAGTAGGGGTTTAAAGTAGGGTTAGGGTTAGGGTTAGGGTTAGGGTTTAGGGTTAGGGTTAGGGTTAGGGTTAGGGTTAGGGGTTAGGGTTAGGGTTAGGGTTAGGGTTAGGGTTAGGGTTTAGGGTTAGGGTTAGGGTTAGGGTTAGGGTTAGGGTTAGGGTTAGGGTTAGGGGTTAGGGTTAGGGTTAGGGTTAGGGTTAGGGTTAGGGTTAGGGTTAGGGTTAGGGTTAGGGTTAGGGTTAGGGTTAGGGTTAGGGGTTAGGGTTAGGGTTAGGGTTTCAAAGTAGGGGTTTAAACTAGGGTTAAGGTTTTAAAGTAGGGTTTTAAACTAGGGTTAGGGTTTCAAAGTAGGGTTTTGAACTAGGGTTAGGGTTTCAAAGTAGTGGTTTAAACTAGGGTTAGGGTTTCAAAGTAGATGTTTAAACTAGGGTTAGGGTTTCAAACTAGGGTTAGGGTTTCAAAGTAGGGTTTTAAACTAGGGTTAGGGTTTCAAAGTAGGGGTTTAAAGTAGGGTTAGGGTTAGGGTTAGGGTTAGGGTTTAGGGTTAGGGTTAGGGTTAGGGTTAGGGTTAGGGGTTAGGGTTAGGGTTAGGGTTAGGGTTTAGGGTTAGGGTTAGGGTTAGGGTTAGGGTTAGGGTTAGGGGTTAGGGTTAGGGTTAGGGTTAGGGTTAGGGTTAGGGTTAGGGTTAGGGTTAGGGGTTAGGGGTTAGGGGTTAGGGGTTAGGGTTAGGGTTTCAAAGTAGGGGTTTAAACTAGGGTTAAGGTTTTAAAGTAGGGTTTTAAACTAGGGTTAGGGTTTCAAAGTAGTGGTTTAAACTAGGGTTAGGGTTTCAAAGTAGGGGTTTAAACTAGGGTTAGGGTTTCAAAGTAGGGGTTTAAACTAGGGTTAGGGTTTCAATGTAGTGGTTTAAACTAGGGTTAGGGTTTCAAACTAGGGTTAGGGTTTCAAAGAAGGGTTTTAAACTAGGGTTAGGGTTTCAAAGTAGGGGTTTAAACTAGGGTTAGGGTTTCAAAGTAGGGGTTTAAACTAGGGTTAGGGTTTCATAGTAGGGGTTTAAACTAGGGTTAGGGTTTCAAAGTAGGGGTTTAAACTAGGGTTAGGGTTTCAAAGTAGTGGTTTAAACTAGGGTTAGGGTTTCAAACTAGGGTTAGGGTTTCAAAGTAGGGTTTTAAACTAGGGTTAGGGTTTCAAAGTAGGGGTTTAAACTAGGGTTAGGGTTTCAAAGTAGGGGTTTAAACTAGGGTTAGGGTTTCATAGTAGGGGTTTAAACTAGAGTTAGGGTTTCAAACTAGGGGTTTAAACTAGGGTTAGGGTTTCAAAGTAGGGGTTTAAACTAGGGTTAGGGTTTCAAAGTAGGGATTTAAACTAGGGTTAGGGTTTCAAAGTAGGGGTTTAAAGTAGGGTTAGGGTTAGGGTTAGGGTTAGGGTTTAGGGTTAGGGTTAGGGTTAGGGTTAGGGTTAGGGTTAGGGGTTAGGGTTAGGGTTAGGGTTGGGGTTAGGGTTAGGGTTAGGGTTAAGGGTTAGGGTTAGGGTTAGGGTTTAGGGTTAGGGTTAGGGTTAGGGGTTAGGGTTAGGGTTAGGGTTAGGGGTTAGGGTTAGGGTTAGGGTTTCAAAGTAGGGGTTTAAACTAGGGTTAGGGTTTTAAAGTAGGGTTTTAAACTAGGGTTAGGGTTTCAAAGTAGTGGTTTAAACTAGGGTTAGGGTTTCAAAGTAGGGGTTTAAACTAGGGTTAGGGTTTCAAAGTAGGGGTTTAAACTAGGGTTAGGGTTTCAAAGTAGGGGTTTAAACTAGGGTTAGGGTTTCAAAGTAGGGGTTTAAACTAGGTTTAGGGTTTCAAAGTAGGGTTTAAACCTAGGGTTAGGGTTCTAAAGTAGGGATTTAAACTCGGGTTAGGGTTTCAAAGTAGGGTTTTAAACTAGGGTTAGGGTTTCAAAGTAGTGGTTTAAACTAGGATTAGGGTTTCAAACTAGGGTTAGAGTTTCAAAGTAGGGTTTTAAACTAGGGTTAGGGTTTCAAAGTAGGGGTTTAAACTAGGGTTAGGGTTTCAAAGTAGGGGTTTAAACTAGGGTTAGGGTTTCAAAGTAGGGGTTTAAACTAGGTTAAGGGTTTCAAAGTAGGGTTTAAACCTAGGGTTAGGGTTCTAAAGTAGGGATTTAAACTCGGGTTAGGGTTTCAAAGTAGGGGTTTAAACTAGGGTTAGGGTTTCAAACTAGGGGTTTAAACTAGGGTTAGGGTTTCAAAGTAGGGTTTAAACCTAGGGTTAGGGTTTCAAAGTAGGGTTTTAAACTAGGGTTAGGGTTTCAAAGTAGTGGTTTAAACTAGGGTTAGGGTTTCAAACTAGGGTTAGGGTTTCAAAGTAGGGTTTTAAACTAGGGTTAGGGTTTCAAAGTAGGGGTTTAAACTAGGGTTAGGGTTTCAAAGTAGGGGTTTAAACTAGGGTTAGGGTTTCATAGTAGGGGTTTAAACTAGGGTTAGGGTTTCAAAGTAGGGGTTTAAACTAGGGTTAGGGTTTCAAAGTAGGGGTTTAAACTAGGGTTAGGGTTTCAAAGTAGGGATTTAAACTAGGGTTAGGGTTTCAAAGTAGAGGTTTAAACTAAGGTTAGGGTTTCAAAGTAGGGGTTTAAACTAGGGTTAGGGTTTCAAAGTAGGGGTTTAAACTAGGATTAGGGTTTCAAACTAGGGTTAGAGTTTCAAAGTAGGGTTTTAAACTAGGGTTAGGGTTTCAAAGTAGGGGTTTAAACTAGGGTTAGGGTTTCAAAGTAGGGGTTTAAACTAGGGTTAGGGTTTCAAACTAGGGGTTTAAACTAGGGTTAGGGTTTCAAAGTAGGGTTTAAACCTAGGGTTAGGGTTTCAAAGTAGGGTTTTAAACTAGGGTTAGGGTTTCAAAGTAGTGGTTTAAACTAGGGTTAGGGTTTCAAACTAGGGTTAGGGTTTCAAAGTAGGGTTTTAAACTAGGGTTAGGGTTTCAAAGTAGGGGTTTAAACTAGGGTTAGGGTTTCAAAGTAGGGGTTTAAACTAGGGTTAGGGTTTCATAGTAGGGGTTTAAACTAGGGTTAGGGTTTCAAAGTAGGGGTTTAAACTAGGGTTAGGGTTTCAAAGTAGGGGTTTAAACTAGGGTTAGGGTTTCAAAGTAGGGATTTAAACTAGGGTTAGGGTTTCAAAGTAGAGGTTTAAACTAAGGTTAGGGTTTCAAAGTAGGGGTTTAAACTAGGGTTAGGGTTTCAAAGTAGGGGTTTAAACTAGGGTTAGGGTTTCAAAGTAGGGTTTTAAACTAGGGCTAGGGTTTTAAAGTAGGGGTTTAAACTAGGGTTAGGGTTTCAAAGTAAGGTTTAAACCTAGGGTTAGGGTTCTAACGTAGGGATTTAAACTCGGGTTAGAGTTTCACAGTAGGGTTTTAAACTAGGGTTAGGGTTTCAAAGTAGGGGTTTAAACTAGGGTTAGGGGTTCAAAGTAGGGGTTTAAAGTAGGGTTAGGGTTAGGGTTAGGGTTAGGGTTTAGGGTTAGGGTTAGGGTTAGGGTTAGGGTTAGGGGTTAGGGTTAGGGTTAGGGTTAGGGTTAGGGTTAGGGTTAGGGTTTAGGGTTAGGGTTAGGGTTAGGGTTAGGGTTAGGGTTAGGGTTAGGGGTTAGGGTTAGGGTTAGGGTTAGGGTTAGGGTTAGGGTTAGGGTTAGGGTTAGGGTTAGGGGTTAGGGTTAGGGTTAGGGTTTCAAAGTAGGGGTTTAAACTAGGGTTAAGGTTTTAAAGTAGGGTTTTAAACTAGGGTTAGGGTTTCAAAGTAGTGGTTTAAACTAGGGTTAGGGTTTCAAAGTAGGGGTTTAAACTAGGGTTAGGGTTTCAAAGTAGGGGTTTAAACTAGGGTTAGGGTTTCAAAGTAGGGGTTTAAACTAGGGTTAGGGTTTCAAAGTAGGGGTTTAAACTAGGGTTAGGGTTTCAAAGTAGAATTTAAATTTAGGGTTAGGGTTCTAAAGTAGGGATTTAAACTCGGGTTAGGGTTTCAAAGTAGGGTTTTAAACTAGGGTTAGGGTTTCAATGTAGTAGTTTAAACTAGGGTTAGGGTTTCAAACTAGGGTTAGGGTTTCAAAGAAGGGTTTTAAACTAGGGTTAGGGTTTCAAAGTAGGGGTTTAAACTAGGGTTAGGGTTTCAAAGTAGGGGTTTAAACTAGGGTTAGGGTTTCAAAGTAGGGGTTTAAACTAGGGTTAGGGTTTCAAAGTAGGGGTTTAAACTAGGTTTAGGGTTTCAAAGTAGGGTTTAAACCTAGGGTTAGGGTTCTAAAGTAGGGATTTAAACTCGGGTTAGGGTTTCAAAGTAGGGTTTTAAACTAGGGTTAGGGTTTCAAAGTAGGGGTTTAAACTAGGGTTAGGGTTTCAAAGTAGGGGTTTAAACTAGGGTTAGGGTTTCAAACTAGGGGTTTAAACTAGGGTTAGGGTTTCAAAGTAGGGTTTAAACCTAGGGTTAGGGTTTCAAAGTAGGGTTTTAAACTAGGGTTAGGGTTTCAAAGTAGTGGTTTAAACTAGGGTTAGGGTTTCAAACTAGGGTTAGGGTTTCAAAGTAGGGTTTTAAACTAGGGTTAGGGTTTCAATGTAGGGGTTTAAACTAGGGTTAGGGTTTCAAAGTAGGGGTTTAAACTAGGGTTAGGGTTTCATAGTAGGGGTTTAAACTAGGGTTAGGGTTTCAAAGTAGGGGTTTAAACTAGGGTTAGGGTTTCAAAGTAGGGATTTAAACTAGGGTTAGGGTTTCAAAGTAGGGATTTAAACTAGGGTTAGGGTTTCAAAGTAGAGGTTTAAACTAAGGTTAGGGTTTCAAAGTAGGGGTTTAAACTAGGGTTAGGGTTTCAAAGTAGGGGTTTAAACTAGGGTTAGGGTTTCAAAGTAGGGTTTTAAACTAGGGTTAGGGTTTTAAAGTAGGGGTTTAAACTAGGGTTAGGGTTTCAAAGTAAGGTTTAAACCTAGGGTTAGGGTTCTAAAGTAGGGATTTAAACTCGGGTTAGGGTTTCACAGTAGGGTTTTAAACTAGGGTTAGGGTTTCAAAGTAGGGGTTTAAACTAGGGTTAGGGGTTCAAAGTAGGGGTTTAAAGTAGGGTTAGGGTTAGGGTTAGGGTTAGGGTTTAGGGTTAGGGTTAGGGTTAGGGTTAGGGTTAGGGGTTAGGGTTAGGGTTAGGGTTAGGGTTAGGGTTAGGGTTTAGGGTTAGGGTTAGGGTTAGGGTTAGGGTTAGGGTTAGGGTTAGGGGTTAGGGTTAGGGTTAGGGTTAGGGTTAGGGTTAGGGTTAGGGTTAGGGTTAGGGGTTAGGGTTAGGGTTAGGGTTTCAAAGTAGGGGTTTAAACTAGGGTTAAGGTTTTAAAGTAGGGTTTTAAACTAGGGTTAGGGTTTCAAAGTAGGGTTTTGAACTAGGGTTAGGGTTTCAAAGTAGTGGTTTAAACTAGGGTTAGGGTTTCAAAGTAGATGTTTAAACTAGGGTTAGGGTTTCAAACTAGGGTTAGGGTTTCAAAGTAGGGTTTTAAACTAGGGTTAGGGTTTCAAAGTAGGGGTTTAAAGTAGGGTTAGGGTTAGGGTTAGGGTTAGGGTTTAGGGTTAGGGTTAGGGTTAGGGTTAGGGTTAGGGGTTAGGGTTAGGGTTAGGGTTAGGGTTAGGGTTAGGGTTTAGGCTTAGGGTTAGGGTTAGGGTTAGGGTTAGGGTTAGGGTTAGGGTTAGGGTTAGGGGTTAGGGTTAGGGTTAGGGTTAGGGTTAGGGTTAGGAATTAGGGTTAGGGTTAGGGTTTCAAAGTAGGGGTTTAAACTAGGGTTAAGGTTTTAAAGTAGGGTTTTAAACTAGGGTTAGGGTTTCAAAGTAGTGGTTTAAACTAGGGTTAGGGTTTCAAAGTAGGGGTTTAAACTAGGGTTAGGGTTTCAAAGTAGGGGTTTAAACTAGGGTTAGGGTTTCAATGTAGTGGTTTAAACTAGGGTTAGGGTTTCAAACTAGGGTTAGGGTTTCAAAGAAGGGTTTTAAACTAGGGTTAGGGTTTCAAAGTAGGGGTTTAAACTAGGGTTAGGGTTTCAAAGTAGGGGTTTAAACTAGGGTTAGGGTTTCATAGTAGGGGTTTAAACTAGGGTTAGGGTTTCAAAGTAGGGGTTTAAACTAGGGTTAGGGTTTCAAAGTAGTGGTTTAAACTAGGGTTAGGGTTTCAAACTAGGGTTAGGGTTTCAAAGTAGGGTTTTAAACTAGGGTTAGGGTTTCAAAGTAGGGGTTTAAACTAGGGTTAGGGTTTCAAAGTAGGGGTTTAAACTAGGGTTAGGGTTTCATAGTAGGGGTTTAAACTAGAGTTAGGGTTTCAAACTAGGGGTTTAAACTAGGGTTAGGGTTTCAAAGTAGGGGTTTAAACTAGGGTTAGGGTTTCAAAGTAGGGATTTAAACTAGGGTTAGGGTTTCAAAGTAGGGGTTTAAAGTAGGGTTAGGGTTAGGGTTAGGGTTAGGGTTTAGGGTTAGGGTTAGGGTTAGGGTTAGGGTTAGGGTTAGGGTTAGGGTTAGGGGTTAGGGTTAGGGTTAGGGTTGGGGTTAGGGTTAGGGTTAGGGTTAAGGGTTAGGGTTAGGGTTAGGGTTAGGGTTTAGGGTTAGGGTTAGGGTTAGGGGTTAGGGTTAGGGTTAGGGTTAGGGGTTAGGGTTAGGGTTAGGGTTTCAAAGTAGGGGTTTAAACTAGGGTTAGGGTTTTAAAGTAGGGTTTTAAACTAGGGTTAGGGTTTCAAAGTAGTGGTTTAAACTAGGGTTAGGGTTTCAAAGTAGGGGTTTAAACTAGGGTTAGGGTTTCAAAGTAGGGGTTTAAACTAGGGTTAGGGTTTCAAAGTAGGGGTTTAAACTAGGGTTAGGGTTTCAAAGTAGGGGTTTAAACTAAGTTTAGGGTTTCAAAGTAGGGTTTAAACCTAGGGTTAGGGTTCTAAAGTAGGGATTTAAACTCGGGTTAGGGTTTCAAAGTAGGGTTTTAAACTAGGGTTAGGGTTTCAAAGTAGTGGTTTAAACTAGGATTAGGGTTTCAAACTAGGGTTAGAGTTTCAAAGTAGGGTTTTAAACTAGGGTTAGGGTTTCAAAGTAGGGGTTTAAACTAGGGTTAGGGTTTCAAAGTAGGGGTTTAAACTAGGGTTAGGGTTTCAAAGTAGGGGTTTAAACTAGGTTAAGGGTTTCAAAGTAGGGTTTAAACCTAGGGTTAGGGTTCTAAAGTAGGGATTTAAACTCGGGTTAGGGTTTCAAAGTAGGGTTTTAAACTAGGGTTAGGGTTTCAAAGTAGTGGTTTAAACTAGGATTAGGGTTTCAAACTAGGGTTAGAGTTTCAAAGTAGGGTTTTAAACTAGGGTTAGGGTTTCAAAGTAGGGGTTTAAACTAGGGTTAGGGTTTCAAAGTAGGGGTTTAAACTAGGGTTAGGGTTTCAAACTAGGGGTTTAAACTAGGGTTAGGGTTTCAAAGTAGGGTTTAAACCTAGGGTTAGGGTTTCAAAGTAGGGTTTTAAACTAGGGTTAGGGTTTCAAAGTAGTGGTTTAAACTAGGGTTAGGGTTTCAAACTAGGGTTAGGGTTTCAAAGTAGGGTTTTAAACTAGGGTTAGGGTTTCAAAGTAGGGGTTTGAACTAGGGTTAGGGTTTCAAAGTAGGGGTTTAAACTAGGGTTAGGGTTTCATAGTAGGGGTTTAAACTAGGGTTAGGGTTTCAAAGTAGGGGTTTAAACTAGGGTTAGGGTTTCAAAGTAGGGGTTTAAACTAGGGTAAGGGTTTCAAAGTAGGGATTTAAACTAGGGTTAGGGTTTCAAAGTAGAGGTTTAAACTAAGGTTAGGGTTTCAAAGTAGGGGTTTAAACTAGGGTTAGGGTTTCAAAGTAGGGGTTTAAACTAGGGTTAGGGTTTCAAAGTAGGGTTTTAAACTAGGGTTAGGGTTTTAAAGTAGGGGTTTAAACTAGGGTTAGGGTTTCAAAGTAAGGTTTAAACCTAGGGTTAGGGTTCTAAAGTAGGGATTTAAACTCGGGTTAGGGTTTCACAGTAGGGTTTTAAACTAGGGTTAGGGTTTCAAAGTAGGGGTTTAAACTAGGGTTAGGGGTTCAAAGTAGGGGTTTAAAGTAGGGTTAGGGTTAGGGTTAGGGTTAGGGTTTAGGGTTAGGGTTAGGGTTAGGGTTAGGGGTTAGGGTTAGGGTTAGGGTTAGGGTTAGGGTTAGGGTTAGGGTTAGGGTTAGGGTTAGGGTTAGGGGTTAGGGTTAGGGTTAGGGTTTCAAAGTAGGGGTTTAAACTAGGGTTAAGGTTTTAAAGTAGGGTTTTAAACTAGGGTTAGGGTTTCAAAGTAGTGATTTAAACTAGGGTTAGGGTTTCAAAGTAGGGGTTTAAACTAGGGTTAGGGTTTCAAAGTAGGGGTTTAAACTAGGGTTAGGGTTTCAAAGTAGGGGTTTAAATTAGGGTTAGGGTTTCAAAGTAGGGGTTTAAACTAGGGTTAGGGTTTCAAAGTAGAATTTAAATTTAGGGTTAGGGTTCTAAAGTAGGGATTTAAACTCGGGTTAGGGTTTCAAAGTAGGGTTTAAAACTAGGGTTAGGGTTTCAATGTAGTAGTTTAAACTAGGGTTAGGGTTTCAAACTAGGGTTAGGGTTTCAAAGAAGGGTTTTAAACTAGGGTTAGGGTTTCAAAGTAGGGGTTTAAACTAGGGTTAGGGTTTCAAAGTAGGGGTTTAAACTAGGGTTAGGGTTTCAAAGTAGGGGTTTAAACTAGGGTTAGGGTTTCAAAGTAGGGGTTTAAACTAGGTTTAGGGTTTCAAAGTAGGGTTTAAACCTAGGGTTAGGGTTGTAAAGTAGGGATTTAAACTCGGGTTAGGGTTTCAAAGTAGGGTTTTAAACTAGGGTTAGGGTTTCAAAGTAGGGGTTTAAACTAGGGTTAGGGTTTCAAAGTAGGGGTTTAAACTAGGGTTAGGGTTTCAAACTAGGGGTTTAAACTAGGGTTAGGGTTTCAAAGTAGGGTTTAAACCTAGGGTTAGGGTTTCAAAGTAGGGTTTTAAACTAGGGTTAGGGTTTCAAAGTAGTGGTTTAAACTAGGGTTAGGGTTTCAAACTAGGGTTAGGGTTTCAAAGTAGGGTTTTAAACTAGGGTTAGGGTTTCAAAGTAGGGGTTTAAACTAGGGTTAGGGTTTCAAAGTAGGGGTTTAAACTAGGGTTAGGGTTTCATAGTAGGGGTTTAAACTAGGGTTAGGGTTTCAAAGTAGGGGTTTAAACTAGGGTTAGGGTTTCAAAGTAGGGGTTTAAACTAGGGTTAGGGTTTCAAAGTAGGGATTTAAACTAGGGTTAGGGTTTCAAAGTAGAGGTTTAAACTAAGGTTAGGGTTTCAAAGTAGGGGTTTAAACTAGGGTTAAGGTTTCAAAGTAGGGGTTTAAACTAGGATTAGGGTTTCAAACTAGGGTTAGAGTTTCAAAGTAGGGTTTTAAACTAGGGTTAGGGTTTCAAAGTAGGGGTTTAAACTAGGGTTAGGGTTTCAAAGTAGGGGTTTAAACTAGGGTTAGGGTTTCAAAGTAGGGGTTTAAACTAGGATTAGGGTTTCAAACTAGGGTTAGAGTTTCAAAGTAGGGTTTTAAACTAGGGTTAGGGTTTCAAAGTAGGGGTTTAAACTAGGGTTAGGGTTTCAAAGTAGGGGTTTAAACTAGGGTTAGGGTTTCAAACTAGGGGTTTAAACTAGGGTTAGGGTTTCAAAGTAGGGTTTAAACCTAGGGTTAGGGTTTCAAAGTAGGGTTTTAAACTAGGGTTAGGGTTTCAAAGTAGTGGTTTAAACTAGGGTTAGGGTTTCAAACTAGGGTTAGGGTTTCAAAGTAGGGTTTTAAACTAGGGTTAGGGTTTCAAAGTAGGGGTTTAAACTAGGGTTAGGGTTTCAAAGTAGGGGTTTAAACTAGGGTTAGGGTTTCATAGTAGGGGTTTAAACTAGGGTTAGGGTTTCAAAGTAGGGGTTTAAACTAGGGTTAGGGTTTCAAAGTAGGGGTTTAAACTAGGGTTAGGGTTTCAAAGTAGGGATTTAAACTAGGGTTAGGGTTTCAAAGTAGAGGTTTAAACTAAGGTTAGGGTTTCAAAGTAGGGGTTTAAACTAGGGTTAGGGTTTCAAAGTAGGGGTTTAAACTAGGGTTAGGGTTTCAAAGTAGGGTTTTAAACTAGGGTTAGGGTTTTAAAGTAGGGGTTTAAACTAGGGTTAGGGTTTCAAAGTAAGGTTTAAACCTAGGGTTAGGGTTCTAAAGTAGGGATTTAAACTCGGGTTAGGGTTTCACAGTAGGGTTTTAAACTAGGGTTAGGGTTTCAAAGTAGGGGTTTAAACTAGGGTTAGGGGTTCAAAGTAGGGGTTTAAAGTAGGGTTAGGGTTAGGGTTAGGGTTAGGGGTTAGGGTTAGGGTTAGGGTTAGGGTTAGGGTTAGGGTTTAGGGTTAGGGTTAGGGTTAGGGTTAGGGTTAGGGTTAGGGTTATGGTTAGGGGTTAGGGTTAGGGTTAGGGTTAGGGTTAGGGTTAGGGGTTAGGGTTAGGGTTAGGGTTTCAAAGTAGGGGTTTAAACTAGGGTTAAGGTTTTAAAGTAGGGTTTTAAACTAGGGTTAGGGTTTCAAAGTAGTGGTTTAAACTAGGGTTAGGGTTTCAAAGTAGGGGTTTAAACTAGGGTTAGGGTTTCAAAGTAGGGGTTTAAACTAGGGTTAGGGTTTCAAAGTAGGGGTTTAAACTAGGGTTAGGGTTTCAAAGTAGGGGTTTAAACTAGGGTTAGGGTTTCAAAGTAGAATTTAAATTTAGGGTTAGGGTTCTAAAGTAGGGATTTAAACTCGGGTTAGGGTTTCAAAGTAGGGTTTTAAACTAGGGTTAGGGTTTCAATGTAGTAGTTTAAACTAGGGTTAGGGTTTCAAACTAGGGTTAGGGTTTCAAAGAAGGGTTTTAAACTAGGGTTAGGGTTTCAAAGTAGGGGTTTAAACTAGGGTTAGGGTTTCAAAGTAGGGGTTTAAACTAGGGTTAGGGTTTCAAAGTAGGGGTTTAAACTAGGGTTAGGGTTTCAAAGTAGGGGTTTAAACTAGGGTTAGGGTTTCAAACTAGGGGTTTAAACTAGGGTTAGGGTTTCAAAGTAGGGTTTAAACCTAGGGTTAGGGTTTCAAAGTAGGGTTTTAAACTAGGGTTAGGGTTTCAAAGTAGTGGTTTAAACTAGGGTTAGGGTTTCAAACTAGGGTTAGGGTTTCAAAGTAGGGTTTTAAACTAGGGTTAGGGTTTCAAAGTAGGGGTTTAAACTAGGGTTAGGGTTTCAAAGTAGGGGTCTAAACTAGGGTTAGGGTTTCATAGTAGGGGTTTAAACTAGGGTTAGGGTTTCAAAGTAGGGGTTTAAACTAGGGTTAGGGTTTCAAAGTAGGGATTTAAACTAGGGTTAGGGTTTCAAAGTAGGGATTTAAACTAGGGTTAGGGTTTCAAAGTAGAGGTTTAAACTAAGGTTAGGTTTTCAAAGTAGGGGTTTAAACTAGGGTTAGGGTTAGGGTTATGGTTAGGGGTTAGGGTTAGGGTTAGGGTTAGGGTTAGGGTTAGGGTTAGGGGTTAGGGTTAGGGTTAGGGTTTCAAAGTAGGGGTTTAAACTAGGGTTAAGGTTTTAAAGTAGGGTTTTAAACTAGGGTTAAGGTTTTAAAGTAGGGTTTTAAACTAGGGTTAGGGTTTCAAAGTAGTGGTTTAAACTAGGGTTAGGGTTTCAAAGTAGGGGTTTAAACTAGGGTTAGGGTTTCAAAGTAGGGGTTTAAACTAGGGTTAGGGTTTCAAAGTAGGGGTTTAAACTAGGGTTAGGGTTTCAAAGTAGGGGTTTAAACTAGGGTTAGGGTTTCAAAGTAGAATTTAAATTTAGGGTTAGGGTTCTAAAGTAGGGATTTAAACTCGGGTTAGGGTTTCAAAGTAGGGTTTTAAACTAGGGTTAGGGTTTCAATGTAGTAGTTTAAACTAGGGTTAGGGTTTCAAACTAGGGTTAGGGTTTCAAAGAAGGGTTTTAAACTAGGGTTAGGGTTTCAAAGTAGGGGTTTAAACTAGGGTTAGGGTTTCAAAGTAGGGGTTTAAACTAGGGTTAGGGTTTCAAAGTAGGGTTTAAACCTAGGGTTAGGGTTTCAAAGTAGGGTTTTAAACTAGGGTTAGGGTTTCAAAGTAGTGGTTTAAACTAGGGTTAGGGTTTCAAACTAGGGTTAGGGTTTCAAAGTAGGGTTTTAAACTAGGGTTAGGGTTTCAAAGTAGGGGTTTAAACTAGGGTTAGGGTTTCAAAGTAGGGGTCTAAACTAGGGTTAGGGTTTCATAGTAGGGGTTTAAACTAGGGTTAGGGTTTCAAAGTAGGGGTTTAAACTAGGGTTAGGGTTTCAAAGTAGGGATTTAAACTAGGGTTAGGGTTTCAAAGTAGGGATTTAAACTAGGGTTAGGGTTTCAAAGTAGAGGTTTAAACTAAGGTTAGGGTTTCAAAGTAGGGGTTTAAACTAGGGTTAGGGTTTCAAAGTAGGGGTTTAAACTAGGGTTAGGGTTTCAAAGTAGGGTTTTAAACTAGGGTTAGGGTTTTAAAGTAGGGGTTTAAACTAGGGTTAGGGTTTCAAAGTAAGGTTTAAACCTAGGGTTAGGGTTCTAAAGTAGGGATTTAAACTCGGGTTACGGTTTCACAGTAGGGTTTTAAACTAGGGTTAGGGTTTCAAAGTAGGGGTTTAAACTAGGGTTAGGGGTTCAAAGTAGGGGTTTAAAGTAGGGTTAGGGTTAGGGTTAGGGTTAGGGTTTAGGGTTAGGGTTAGGGTTAGGGTTAGGGTTAGGGGTTAGGGTTAGGGTTAGGGTTAGGGTTAGGGTTTAGGGTTAGGGTTAGGGTTAGGGTTAGCGTTAGGGTTAGGGTTAGGGTTAGGGGTTAGGGTTAGGGTTAGGGTTAGGGTTAGGGTTAGGGTTAGGGTTAGGGTTAGGGGTTAGGGTTAGGGTTAGGGTTTCAAAGTAGGGGTTTAAACTAGGGTTAAGGTTTTAAAGTAGGGTTTTAAACTAGGGTTAGGGTTTCAAAGTAGGGTTTTGAACTAGGGTTAGGGTTTCAAAGTAGTGGTTTAAACTAGGGTTAGGGTTTCAAAGTAGATGTTTAAACTAGGGTTAGGGTTTCAAACTAGGGTTAGGGTTTCAAAGTAGGGTTTTAAACTAGGGTTAGGGTTTCAAAGTAGGGGTTTAAAGTAGGGTTAGGGTTAGGGTTAGGGTTTAGGGTTAGGGTTAGGGTTAGGGGTTAGGGTTAGGGTTAGGGTTAGGGTTTAGGGTTAGGGTTAGGGTTAGGGTTAGGGTTAGGGTTAGGGTTAGGGGTTAGGGTTAGGGTTAGGGTTAGGGTTAGGGTTAGGGTTAGGGTTAGGGTTAGGGTTAGGGGTTAGGGGTTAGGGTTAGGGTTAGGGTTTCAAAGTAGGGGTTTAAACTAGGGTTAAGGTTTTAAAGTAGGGTTTTAAACTAGGGTTAGGGTTTCAAAGTAGTGGTTTAAACTAGGGTTAGGGTTTCAAAGTAGGGGTTTAAACTAGGGTTAGGGTTTCAAAGTAGGGGTTTAAGCTAGGGTTAGGGTTTCAATGTAGTGGTTTAAACTAGGGTTAGGGTTTCAAACTAGGGTTAGGGTTTCAAAGAAGGGTTTTAAACTAGGGTTAGGGTTTCAAAGTAGGGGTTTAAACTAGGGTTAGGGTTTCAAAGTAGGGGTTTAAACTAGGGTTAGGGTTTCATAGTAGGGGTTTAAACTAGGGTTAGGGTTTCAAAGTAGGGGTTTAAACTAGGGTTAGGGTTTCAAAGTAGTGGTTTAAACTAGGGTTAGGGTTTCAAACTAGGGTTAGGGTTTCAAAGTAGGGTTTTAAACTAGGGTTAGGGTTTCAAAGTAGGGGTTTAAACTAGGGTTAGGGTTTCAAAGTAGGGGTTTAAACTAGGGTTAGGGTTTCATAGTAGGGGTTTAAACTAGAGTTAGGGTTTCAAACTAGGGGTTTAAACTAGGGTTAGGGTTTCAAAGTAGGGGTTTAAACTAGGGTTAGGGTTTCAAAGTAGGGATTTAAACTAGGGTTAGGGTTTCAAAGTAGGGGTTTAAAGTAGGGTTAGGGTTAGGGTTAGGGTTAGGGTTTAGGGTTAGGGTTAGGGTTAGGGTTAGGGTTAGGGGTTAGGGTTAGGGTTAGGGTTGGGGTTAGGGTTAGGGTTAGGGTTAAGGGTTAGGGTTAGGGTTAGGGTTTAGGGTTAGGGTTAGGGTTAGGGGTTAGGGTTAGGGTTAGGGTTAGGGGTTAGGGTTAGGGTTAGGGTTTCAAAGTAGGGGTTTAAACTAGGGTTAGGGTTTTAAAGTAGGGTTTTAAACTAGGGTTAGGGTTTCAAAGTAGTGGTTTAAACTAGGGTTAGGGTTTCAAAGTAGGGGTTTAAACTAGGGTTAGGGTTTCAAAGTAGGGGTTTAAACTAGGGTTAGGGTTTCAAAGTAGGGGTTTAAACTAGGGTTAGGGTTTCAAAGTAGGGGTTTAAACTAGGTTTAGGGTTTCAAAGTAGGGTTTAAACCTAGGGTTAGGGTTCTAAAGTAGGGATTTAAACTCGGGTTAGGGTTTCAAAGTAGGGTTTTAAACTAGGGTTAGGGTTTCAAAGTAGTGGTTTAAACTAGGATTAGGGTTTCAAACTAGGGTTAGAGTTTCAAAGTAGGGTTTTAAACTAGGGTTAGGGTTTCAAAGTAGGGGTTTAAACTAGGGTTAGGGTTTCAAAGTAGGGGTTTAAACTAGGGTTAGGGTTTCAAAGTAGGGGTTTAAACTAGGTTAAGGGTTTCAAAGTAGGGTTTAAACCTAGGGTTAGGGTTCTAAAGTAGGGATTTAAACTCGGGTTAGGGTTTCAAAGTAGGGGTTTAAACTAGGGTTAGGGTTTCAAACTAGGGGTTTAAACTAGGGTTAGGGTTTCAAAGTAGGGTTTAAACCTAGGGTTAGGGTTTCAAAGTAGGGTTTTAAACTAGGGTTAGGGTTTCAAAGTAGTGGTTTAAACTAGGGTTAGGGTTTCAAACTAGGGTTAGGGTTTCAAAGTAGGGTTTTAAATTAGGGTTAGGGTTTCAAAGTAGGGGTTTAAACTAGGGTTAGGGTTTCAAAGTAGGGGTTTAAACTAGGTTTAGGGTTTCATAGTAGGGGTTTAAACTAGGGTTAGGGTTTCAAAGTAGGGGTTTAAACTAGGGTTAGGGTTTCAAAGTAGGGGTTTAAACTAGGGTTAGGGTTTCAAAGTAGGGATTTAAACTAGGGTTAGGGTTTCAAAGTAGAGGTTTAAACTAAGGTTAGGGTTTCAAAGTAGGGGTTTAAACTAGGGTTAGGGTTTCAAAGTAGGGGTTTAAACTAGGATTAGGGTTTCAAACTAGGGTTAGAGTTTCAAAGTAGGGTTTTAAACTAGGGTTAGGGTTTCAAAGTAGGGGTTTAAACTAGGGTTAGGGTTTCAAAGTAGGGGTTTAAACTAGGGTTAGGGTTTCAAACTAGGGGTTTAAACTAGGGTTAGGGTTTCAAAGTAGGGTTTAAACCTAGGGTTAGGGTTTCAAAGTAGGGTTTTAAACTAGGGTTAGGGTTTCAAAGTAGTGGTTTAAACTAGGGTTAGGGTTTCAAACTAGGGTTAGGGTTTCAAAGTAGGGTTTTAAACTAGGGTTAGGGTTTCAAAGTAGGGGTTTAAACTAGGGTTAGGGTTTCAAAGTAGGGGTTTAAACTAGGGTTAGGGTTTCATAGTAGGGGTTTAAACTAGGGTTAGGGTTTCAAAGTAGGGGTTTAAACTAGGGTTAGGGTTTCAAAGTAGGGGTTTAAACTAGGGTTAGGGTTTCAAAGTAGGGATTTAAACTAGGGTTAGGGTTTCAAAGTAGAGGTTTAAACTAAGGTTAGGGTTTCAAAGTAGGGGTTTAAACTAGGGTTAGGGTTTCAAAGTAGGGGTTTAAACTAGGGTTAGGGTTTCAAAGTAGGGTTTTAAACTAGGGTTAGGGTTTTAAAGTAGGGGTTTAAACTAGGGTTAGG
>NC_141239.1:2365000-2367500 GCF_054856555.1 Leptonotus elevatus | reverse complement strand
CTAGGGTTAGGGTTTCAAAGTAGTGGTTTAAACTAGGGTTAGGGTTTCAAAGTAGGGGTTTAAACTAGGGTTAGGGTTTCAAAGTAGGGGTTTAAACTAGGGTTAGGGTTTCAAAGTAGGGGTTTAAATTAGGGTTAGGGTTTCAAAGTAGGGGTTTAAACTAGGGTTAGGGTTTCAAAGTAGAATTTAAATTTAGGGTTAGGGTTCTAAAGTAGGGATTTAAACTCGGGTTAGGGTTTCAAAGTAGGGTTTAAAACTAGGGTTAGGGTTTCAATGTAGTAGTTTAAACTAGGGTTAGGGTTTCAAACTAGGGTTAGGGTTTCAAAGAAGGGTTTTAAACTAGGGTTAGGGTTTCAAAGTAGGGGTTTAAACTAGGGTTAGGGTTTCAAAGTAGGGGTTTAAACTAGGGTTAGGGTTTCAAAGTAGGGGTTTAAACTAGGGTTAGGGTTTCAAAGTAGGGGTTTAAACTAGGTTTAGGGTTTCAAAGTAGGGTTTAAACCTAGGGTTAGGGTTGTAAAGTAGGGATTTAAACTCGGGTTAGGGTTTCAAAGTAGGGTTTTAAACTAGGGTTAGGGTTTCAAAGTAGGGGTTTAAACTAGGGTTAGGGTTTCAAAGTAGGGGTTTAAACTAGGGTTAGGGTTTCAAACTAGGGGTTTAAACTAGGGTTAGGGTTTCAAAGTAGGGTTTAAACCTAGGGTTAGGGTTTCAAAGTAGGGTTTTAAACTAGGGTTAGGGTTTCAAAGTAGTGGTTTAAACTAGGGTTAGGGTTTCAAACTAGGGTTAGGGTTTCAAAGTAGGGTTTTAAACTAGGGTTAGGGTTTCAAAGTAGGGGTTTAAACTAGGGTTAGGGTTTCAAAGTAGGGGTTTAAACTAGGGTTAGGGTTTCATAGTAGGGGTTTAAACTAGGGTTAGGGTTTCAAAGTAGGGGTTTAAACTAGGGTTAGGGTTTCAAAGTAGGGGTTTAAACTAGGGTTAGGGTTTCAAAGTAGGGATTTAAACTAGGGTTAGGGTTTCAAAGTAGAGGTTTAAACTAAGGTTAGGGTTTCAAAGTAGGGGTTTAAACTAGGGTTAGGGTTTCAAAGTAGGGGTTTAAACTAGGATTAGGGTTTCAAACTAGGGTTAGAGTTTCAAAGTAGGGTTTTAAACTAGGGTTAGGGTTTCAAAGTAGGGGTTTAAACTAGGGTTAGGGTTTCAAAGTAGGGGTTTAAACTAGGGTTAGGGTTTCAAACTAGGGGTTTAAACTAGGGTTAGGGTTTCAAAGTAGGGTTTAAACCTAGGGTTAGGGTTTCAAAGTAGGGTTTTAAACTAGGGTTAGGGTTTCAAAGTAGTGGTTTAAACTAGGGTTAGGGTTTCAAACTAGGGTTAGGGTTTCAAAGTAGGGTTTTAAACTAGGGTTAGGGTTTCAAAGTAGGGGTTTAAACTAGGGTTAGGGTTTCAAAGTAGGGGTTTAAACTAGGGTTAGGGTTTCATAGTAGGGGTTTAAACTAGGGTTAGGGTTTCAAAGTAGGGGTTTAAACTAGGGTTAGGGTTTCAAAGTAGGGGTTTAAACTAGGGTTAGGGTTTCAAAGTAGGGATTTAAACTAGGGTTAGGGTTTCAAAGTAGAGGTTTAAACTAAGGTTAGGGTTTCAAAGTAGGGGTTTAAACTAGGGTTAGGGTTTCAAAGTAGGGGTTTAAACTAGGGTTAGGGTTTCAAAGTAGGGTTTTAAACTAGGGTTAGGGTTTTAAAGTAGGGGTTTAAACTAGGGTTAGGGTTTCAAAGTAAGGTTTAAACCTAGGGTTAGGGTTCTAAAGTAGGGATTTAAACTCGGGTTAGGGTTTCACAGTAGGGTTTTAAACTAGGGTTAGGGTTTCAAAGTAGGGGTTTAAACTAGGGTTAGGGGTTCAAAGTAGGGGTTTAAAGTAGGGTTAGGGTTAGGGTTAGGGTTAGGGTTAGGGTTTAGGGTTAGGGTTAGGGTTAGGGTTAGGGTTAGGGGTTAGGGTTAGGGTTAGGGTTAGGGTTAGGGTTAGGGTTAGGGTTAGGGTTAGGGTTAGGGTTTAGGGTTAGGGTTAGGGTTAGGGTTAGGGTTAGGGTTAGGGTTAGGGTTAGGGTTAGGGGTTAGGGTTAAGGTTAGGGTTAGGGTTAGGGTTAGGGTTAGGGTTAGGGTTAGGGTTAGGGTTAGGGTTAGGGGTTAGGGTTAGGGTTAGGGTTTCAAAGTAGGGGTTTAAACTAGGGTTAAGGTTTTAAAGTAGGGTTTTAAACTAGGGTTAGGGTTTCAAAGTAGTGGTTTAAACTAGGGTTAAAGGTTTCAAAGTAGGGGTTTAAACTAGGGTTAGGGTTTCAAAGTAGGGGTTTAAACTAGGGTTAGGGTTTCAAAGTAGGGGTTTAAACTAGGGTTAGGGTTTCAAAGTAGGGGTTTAAACTAGGGTTAGGGTTTCAAAGTAGAATTTAAATTTAGGGTTAGGGTTCTAAAGTAGGGATTTAAACTCGGGTTAGGGTTTCAAAGTAGGGTTTTAAACTAG
>NC_141239.1:2355000-2360000 GCF_054856555.1 Leptonotus elevatus | reverse complement strand
CAAAGTAGGGGTTTAAACTAGGGTTAGGGTTTCAAACTAGGGGTTTAAACTAGGGTTAGGGTTTCAAAGTAGGGTTTAAACCTAGGGTTAGGGTTTCAAAGTAGGGTTTTAAACTAGGGTTAGGGTTTCAAAGTAGTGGTTTAAACTAGGGTTAGGGTTTCAAACTAGGGTTAGGGTTTCAAAGTAGGGTTTTAAACTAGGGTTAGGGTTTCAAAGTAGGGGTTTAAACTAGGTTTAGGGTTTCAAAGTAGGGGTTTAAACTAGGGTTAGGGTTTCATAGTAGGGGTTTAAACTAGGGTTAGGGTTTCAAAGTAGGGGTTTAAACTAGGGTTAGGGTTTCAAAGTAGGGGTTTAAACTAGGGTTAGGGTTTCAAAGTAGGGATTTAAACTAGGGTTAGGGTTTCAAAGTAGAGGTTTAAACTAAGGTTAGGGTTTCAAAGTAGGGGTTTAAACTAGGGTTAGGGTTTCAAAGTAGGGGTTTAAACTAGGGTTAGGGTTTCAAAGTAGGGTTTTAAACTAGGGTTAGGGTTTTAAAGTAGGGGTTTAAACTAGGGTTAGGGTTTCAAAGTAAGGTTTAAACCTAGGGTTAGGGTTCTAAAGTAGGGATTTAAACTCGGGTTAGGGTTTCACAGTAGGGTTTTAAACTAGGGTTAGGGTTTCAAAGTAGGGGTTTAAACTAGGGTTAGGGGTTCAAAGTAGGGGTTTAAAGTAGGGTTAGGGTTAGGGTTAGGGTTAGGGTTTAGGGTTAGGGTTAGGGTTAGGGTTAGGGTTAGGGGTTAGGGTTAGGGTTAGGGTTAGGGTTAGGGTTAGGGTTAGGGTTTAGGGTTAGGGTTAGGGTTAGGGTTAGGGTTAGGGTTAGGGTTAGGGGTTAGGGTTAGGGTTAGGGTTAGGGTTAGGGTTAGGGTTAGGGGTTAGGGTTAGGGTTTCAAAGTAAGGGTTTAAACTAGGGTTAAGGTTTTAAAGTAGGGTTTTAAACTAGGGTTAGGGTTTCAAAGTAGGGTTTTGAACTAGGGTTAGGGTTTCAAAGTAGTGGTTTAAACTAGGGTTAGGGTTTCAAAGTAGATGTTTAAACTAGGGTTAGGGTTTCAAACTAGGGTTAGGGTTTCAAAGTAGGGTTTTAAACTAGGGTTAGGGTTTCAAAGTAGGGGTTTAAAGTAGGGTTAGGGTTTAGGGTTAGGGTTAGGGTTAGGGTTAGGGTTAGGGGTTAGGGTTAGGGTTAGGGTTAGGGTTAGGGTTTAGGGTTAGGGTTAGGGTTAGGGTTAGGGTTAGGGGTTAGGGTTAGGGTTAGGGTTAGGGTTAGGGGTTAGGGTTAGGGTTAGGGTTTCAAAGTAGGGGTTTAAACTAGGGTTAAGGTTTTAAAGTAGGGTTTTAAACTAGGGTTAGGGTTTCAAAGTAGTGGTTTAAACTAGGGTTAGGGTTTCAAAGTAGGGGTTTAAAATAGGGTTAGGGTTTCAAAGTAGGGGTTTAAACTAGGGTTAGGGTTTCAATGTAGTGGTTTAAACTAGGGTTAGGGTTTCAAACTAGGGTTAGGGTTTCAAAGAAGGGTTTTAAACTAGGGTTAGGGTTTCAAAGTAGGGGTTTAAACTAGGGTTAGGGTTTCAAAGTAGGGGTTTAAACTAGGGTTAGGGTTTCATAGTAGGGGTTTAAACTAGGGTTAGGGTTTCAAAGTAGGGGTTTAAACTAGGGTTAGGGTTTCAAAGTAGGGGTTTAAACTAGGGTTAGGGTTTCAAAGTAGGGGTTTAAACTCGGGTTAGGGTTTCAAAGTAGGGTTTTAAACTAGGGTTAGGGTTTCAAAGTAGTGGTTTAAACTAGGGTTAGGGTTTCAAACTAGGGTTAGGGTTTCAAAGTAGGGTTTTAAACTAGGGTTAGGGTTTCAAAGTAGGGGTTTAAACTAGGGTTAGGGTTTCAAAGTAGGGGTTTAAACTAGGGTTAGGGTTTCATAGTAGGGGTTTAAACTAGAGTTAGGGTTTCAAACTAGGGGTTTAAACTAGGGTTAGGGTTTCAAAGTAGGGGTTTAAACTAGGTTTAGGGTTTCAAAGTAGGGATTTAAACTAGGGTTAGGGTTTCAAAGTAGGGGTTTAAAGTAGGGTTAGGGTTAGGGTTAGGGTTAGGGTTTAGGGTTAGGGTTAGGGTTAGGGTTAGGGTTAGGGTTAGGGTTAGGGGTTAGGGTTGGGGTTAGGGTTAGGGTTAGGGTTAAGGGTTAGGGTTAGGGTTAGGGTTTAGGGTTAGGGTTAGGGTTAGGGGTTAGGGTTAGGGTTAGGGTTAGGGGTTAGGGTTAGGGTTAGGGTTTCAAAGTAGGGGTTTAAACTAGGGTTAGGGTTTTAAAGTAGGGTTTTAAACTAGGGTTAGGGTTTCAAAGTAGTGGTTTAAACTAGGGTTAGGGTTTCAAAGTAGGGGTTTAAACTAGGGTTAGGGTTTCAAAGTAGGGGTTTAAACTAGGGTTAGGGTTTCAAAGTAGGGGTTTAAACTAGGGTTAGGGTTTCAAAGTAGGGGTTTAAACTAGGTTTAGGGTTTCAAAGTAGGGTTTAAACCTAGGGTTAGGGTTCTAAAGTAGGGATTTAAACTCGGGTTAGGGTTTCAAAGTAGGGTTTTAAACTAGGGTTAGGGTTTCAAAGTAGTGGTTTAAACTAGGATTAGGGTTTCAAACTAGGGTTAGAGTTTCAAAGTAGGGTTTTAAACTAGGGTTAGGGTTTCAAAGTAGGGGTTTAAACTAGGGTTAGGGTTTCAAAGTAGGGGTTTAAACTAGGGTTAGGGTTTCAAAGTAGGGGTTTAAACTAGGTTAAGGGTTTCAAAGTAGGGTTTAAACCTAGGGTTAGCGTTCTAAAGTAGGGATTTAAACTCGGGTTAGGGTTTCAAAGTAGGGTTTTAAACTAGGGTTAGGGTTTCAAAGTAGTGGTTTAAACTAGGATTAGGGTTTCAAACTAGGGTTAGAGTTTCAAAGTAGGGTTTTAAACTAGGGTTAGGGTTTCAAAGTAGGGGTTTAAACTAGGGTTAGGGTTTCAAAGTAGGGGTTTAAACTAGGGTTAGGGTTTCAAACTAGGGGTTTAAACTAGGGTTAGGGTTTCAAAGTAGGGTTTAAACCTAGGGTTAGGGTTTCAAAGTAGGGTTTTAAACTAGGGTTAGGGTTTCAAAGTAGTGGTTTAAACTAGGGTTAGGGTTTCAAACTAGGGTTAGGGTTTCAAAGTAGTGGTTTAAACTAGGGTTAGGGTTTCAAACTAGGGTTAGGGTTTCAAAGTAGTGGTTTAAACTAGGGTTAGGGTTTCAAACTAGGGTTAGGGTTTCAAAGTAGGGTTTTAAACTAGGGTTAGGGTTTCAAAGTAGGGGTTTAAACTAGGGTTAGGGTTTCAAAGTAGGGGTTTAAACTAGGGTTAGGGTTTCATAGTAGGGGTTTAAACTAGGGTTAGGGTTTCAAAGTAGGGGTTTAAACTAGGGTTAGGGTTTCAAAGTAGGGGTTTAAACTAGGGTTAGGGTTTCAAAGTAGGGATTTAAACTAGGGTTAGGGTTTCAAAGTAGAGGTTTAAACTAAGGTTAGGGTTTCAAAGTAGGGGTTTAAACTAGGGTTAGGGTTTCAAAGTAGGGGTTTAAACTAGGGTTAGGGTTTCAAAGTAGGGTTTTAAACTAGGGTTAGGGTTTTAAAGTAGGGGTTTAAACTAGGGTTAGGGTTTCAAAGTAAGGTTTAAACCTAGGGTTAGGGTTCTAAAGTAGGGATTTAAACTCGGGTTAGGGTTTCACAGTAGGGTTTTAAACTAGGGTTAGGGTTTCAAAGTAGGGGTTTAAACTAGGGTTAGGGGTTCAAAGTAGGGGTTTAAAGTAGGGTTAGGGTTAGGGTTAGGGTTAGGGTTTAGGGTTAGGGTTAGGGTTAGGGTTAGGGTTAGGGGTTAGGGTTAGGGTTAGGGTTAGGGTTAGGGTTAGGGTTAGGGTTAGGGTTAGGGTTAGGGTTAGGGTTTAGGGTTAGGGTTAGGGTTAGGGTTAGGGTTAGGGTTAGGGTTAGGGTTAGGGGTTAGGGTTAGGGTTAGGGTTAGGGTTAGGGTTAGGGTTAGGGTTAGGGTTAGGGTTAGGGTTAGGGGTTAGGGTTAGGGTTAGGGTTTCAAAGTAGGGGTTTAAACTAGGGTTAAGGTTTTAAAGTAGGGTTTTAAACTAGGGTTAGGGTTTCAAAGTAGTGGTTTAAACTAGGGTTAAAGGTTTCAAAGTAGGGGTTTAAACTAGGGTTAGGGTTTCAAAGTAGGGGTTTAAACTAGGGTTAGGGTTTCAAAGTAGGGGTTTAAACTAGGGTTAGGGTTTCAAAGTAGGGGTTTAAACTAGGGTTAGGGTTTCAAAGTAGAATTTAAATTTAGGGTTAGGGTTCTAAAGTAGGGATTTAAACTCGGGTTAGGGTTTCAAAGTAGGGTTTTAAACTAGGGTTAGGGTTTCAATGTAGTAGTTTAAACTAGGGTTAGGGTTTCAAACTAGGGTTAGGGTTTCAAAGAAGGGTTTTAAACTAGGGTTAGGGTTTCAAAGTAGGGGTTTAAACTAGGGTTAGGGTTTCAAAGTAGGGGTTTAAACTAGGGTTAGGGTTTCAAAGTAGGGGTTTAAACTAGGGTTAGGGTTTCAAAGTAGGGGTTTAAACTAGGTTTAGGGTTTCAAAGTAGGGTTTAAACCTAGGGTTAGGGTTCTAAAGTAAGGATTTAAACTCGGGTTAGGGTTTCAAAGTAGGGTTTTAAACTAGGGTTAGGGTTTCAAAGTAGGGGTTTAAACTAGGGTTAGGGTTTCAAAGTAGGGGTTTAAACTAGGGTTAGGGTTTCAAACTAGGGGTTTAAACTAGGGTTAGGGTTTCAAAGTAGGGTTTAAACCTAGGGTTAGGGTTTCAAAGTAGGGTTTTAAACTAGGGTTAGGGTTTCAAAGTAGTGGTTTAAACTAGGGTTAGGGTTTCAAACTAGGGTTAGGGTTTCAAAGTAGGGTTTTAAACTAGGGTTAGGGTTTCAAAGTAGGGTTTTAAACTAGGGTTAGGGTTTCAAAGTAGG
>NC_141239.1:2345000-2352500 GCF_054856555.1 Leptonotus elevatus | reverse complement strand
TAGGGTTTCAAAGTAGGGGTTTAAACTAGGGTTAGGGTTTCAAAGTAGGGGTTTAAACTAGGTTAAGGGTTTCAAAGTAGGGTTTAAACCTAGGGTTAGCGTTCTAAAGTAGGGATTTAAACTCGGGTTAGGGTTTCAAAGTAGGGTTTTAAACTAGGGTTAGGGTTTCAAAGTAGTGGTTTAAACTAGGAATAGGGTTTCAAACTAGGGTTAGAGTTTCAAAGTAGGGTTTTAAACTAGGGTTAGGGTTTCAAAGTAGGGGTTTAAACTAGGGTTAGGGTTTCAAAGTAGGGGTTTAAACTAGGGTTAGGGTTTCAAACTAGGGGTTTAAACTAGGGTTAGGGTTTCAAAGTAGGGTTTAAACCTAGGGTTAGGGTTTCAAAGTAGGGTTTTAAACTAGGGTTAGGGTTTCAAAGTAGTGGTTTAAACTAGGGTTAGGGTTTCAAACTAGGGTTAGGGTTTCAAAGTAGGGTTTTAAACTAGGGTAAGGGTTTCAAAGTAGGAGTTTAAACTAGGGTTAGGGTTTCAAAGTAGGGGTTTAAACTAGGGTTAGGGTTTCATAGTAGGGGTTTAAACTAGGGTTAGGGTTTCAAAGTAGGGGTTTAAACTAGGGTTAGGGTTTCAAAGTAGGGGTTTAAACTAGGGTTAGGGTTTCAAAGTAGGGATTTAAACTAGGGTTAGGGTTTCAAAGTAGAGGTTTAAACTAAGGTTAGGGTTTCAAAGTAGGGGTTTAAACTAGGGTTAGGGTTTCAAAGTAGGGGTTTAAACTAGGGTTAGGGTTTCAAAGTAGGGTTTTAAACTAGGGTTAGGGTTTTAAAGTAGGGGTTTAAACTAGGGTTAGGGTTTCAAAGTAAGGTTTAAACCTAGGGTTAGGGTTCTAAAGTAGGGATTTAAACTCGGGTTAGGGTTTCACAGTAGGGTTTTAAACTAGGGTTAGGGTTTCAAAGTAGGGGTTTAAACTAGGGTTAGGGGTTCAAAGTAGGGGTTTAAAGTAGGGTTAGGGTTAGGGTTAGGGTTAGGGTTAGGGTTTAGGGTTAGGGTTAGGGTTAGGGTTAGGGTTAGGGGTTAGGGTTAGGGGTTAGGGTTAGGGTTAGGGTTAGGGTTAGGGTTAGGGTTTAGGGTTAGGGTTAGGGTTAGGGTTAGGGTTAGGGTTAGGGTTAGGGGTTAGGGTTAGGGTTAGGGTTAGGGTTAGGGGTTAGGGTTAGGGTTAGGGTTTCAAAGTAGGGGTTTAAACTAGGGTTAAGGTTTTAAAGTAGGGTTTTAAACTAGGGTTAGGGTTTCAAAGTAGTGGTTTAAACTAGGGTTAGGGTTTCAAACTAGGGGTTTAAACTAGGGTTAGGGTTTCAAAGTAGAGGTTTAAACTAAGGTTAGGGTTTCAAAGTAGGGGTTTAAACTAGGGTTAGGGTTTCAAAGTAGGGGTTTAAACTAGGATTAGGGTTTCAAACTAGGGTTAGAGTTTCAAAGTAGGGTTTTAAACTAGGGTTAGGGTTTCAAAGTAGGGGTTTAAACTAGGGTTAGGGTTTCATAGTAGGGGTTTAAACTAGGGTTAGGGTTTCAAAGTAGGGGTTTAAACTAGGGTTAGGGTTTCAATGTAGTGGTTTAAACTAGGGTTAGGGTTTCAAACTAGGGTTAGGGTTTCAAAGAAGGGTTTTAAACTAGGGTTAGGGTTTCAAAGTAGGGGTTTAAACTAGGGTTAGGGTTTCAAAGTAGGGGTTTAAACTAGGGTTAGGGTTTCATAGTAGGGGTTTAAACTAGGGTTAGGGTTTCAAAGTAGGGGTTTAAACTAGGGTTAGGGTTTCAAAGTAGGGGTTTAAACTAGGGTTAGGGTTTCAAAGTAGGGGTTTAAACTCGGGTTAGGGTTTCAAAGTAGGGTTTTAAACTAGGGTTAGGGTTTCAAAGTAGTGGTTTAAACTAGGGTTAGGGTTTCAAACTAGGGTTAGGGTTTCAAAGTAGGGTTTTAAACTAGGGTTAGGGTTTCAAAGTAGGGGTTTAAACTAGGGTTAGGGTTTCAAAGTAGCGGTTTAAACTAGGTTTAGGGTTTCATAGTAGGGGTTTAAACTAGAGTTAGGGTTTCAAACTAGGGGTTTAAACTAGGGTTAGGGTTTCAAAGTAGGGGTTTAAACTAGGGTTAGGGTTTCAAAGTAGGGATTTAAACTAGGGTTAGGGTTTCAAAGTAGGGGTTTAAAGTAGGGTTAGGGTTAGGGTTAGGGTTTAGGGTTAGGGTTAGGGTTAGGGTTAGGGGTTAGGGTTGGGGTTAGGGTTAGGGTTAGGGTTAAGGGTTAGGGTTAGGGTTAGGGTTTAGGGTTAGGGTTAGGGTTAGGGGTTAGGGTTAGGGTTAGGGTTTCAAAGTAGGGGTTTAAACTAGGGTTACGGTTTTAAAGTAGGGTTTTAAACTAGGGTTAGGGTTTCAAAGTAGTGGTTTAAACTAGGGTTAGGGTTTCAAAGTAGGGGTTTAAACTAGGGTTAGGGTTTCAAAGTAGGGGTTTAAACTAGGGTTAGGGTTTCAAAGTAGGGGTTTAAACTAGGGTTAGGGTTTCAAAGTAGGGGTTTAAACTAGGTTTAGGGTTTCAAAGTAGGGTTTAAACCTAGGGTTAGGGTTCTAAAGTAGGGATTTAAACTCGGGTTAGGGTTTCAAAGTAGGGTTTTAAACTAGGGTTAGGGTTTCAAAGTAGTGGTTTAAACTAGGATTAGGGTTTCAAACTAGGGTTAGAGTTTCAAAGTAGGGTTTTAAACTAGGGTTAGGGTTTCAAAGTAGGGGTTTAAACTAGGGTTAGGGTTTCAAAGTAGGGGTTTAAACTAGGGTTAGGGTTTCAAAGTAGGGGTTTAAACTAGGTTAAGGGTTTCAAAGTAGGGTTTAAACCTAGGGTTAGCGTTCTAAAGTAGGGATTTAAACTCGGGTTAGGGTTTCAAAGTAGGGTTTTAAACTAGGGTTAGGGTTTCAAAGTAGTGGTTTAAACTAGGAATAGGGTTTCAAACTAGGGTTAGAGTTTCAAAGTAGGGTTTTAAACTAGGGTTAGGGTTTCAAAGTAGGGGTTTAAACTAGGGTTAGGGTTTCAAAGTAGGGGTTTAAACTAGGGTTAGGGTTTCAAACTAGGGGTTTAAACTAGGGTTAGGGTTTCAAAGTAGGGTTTAAACCTAGGGTTAGGGTTTCAAAGTAGGGTTTTAAACTAGGGTTAGGGTTTCAAAGTAGTGGTTTAAACTAGGGTTAGGGTTTCAAACTAGGGTTAGGGTTTCAAAGTAGGGTTTTAAACTAGGGTAAGGGTTTCAAAGTAGGAGTTTAAACTAGGGTTAGGGTTTCAAAGTAGGGGTTTAAACTAGGGTTAGGGTTTCATAGTAGGGGTTTAAACTAGGGTTAGGGTTTCAAAGTAGGGGTTTAAACTAGGGTTAGGGTTTCAAAGTAGGGGTTTAAACTAGGGTTAGGGTTTCAAAGTAGGGATTTAAACTAGGGTTAGGGTTTCAAAGTAGAGGTTTAAACTAAGGTTAGGGTTTCAAAGTAGGGGTTTAAACTAGGGTTAGGGTTTCAAAGTAGGGGTTTAAACTAGGGTTAGGGTTTCAAAGTAGGGTTTTAAACTAGGGTTAGGGTTTTAAAGTAGGGGTTTAAACTAGGGTTAGGGTTTCAAAGTAAGGTTTAAACCTAGGGTTAGGGTTCTAAAGTAGGGATTTAAACTCGGGTTAGGGTTTCACAGTAGGGTTTTAAACTAGGGTTAGGGTTTCAAAGTAGGGGTTTAAACTAGGGTTAGGGGTTCAAAGTAGGGGTTTAAAGTAGGGTTAGGGTTAGGGTTAGGGTTAGGGTTAGGGTTTAGGGTTAGGGTTAGGGTTAGGGTTAGGGTTAGGGGTTAGGGTTAGGGGTTAGGGTTAGGGTTAGGGTTAGGGTTAGGGTTAGGGTTTAGGGTTAGGGTTAGGGTTAGGGTTAGGGTTAGGGTTAGGGGTTAGGGTTAGGGTTAGGGTTAGGGTTAGGGGTTAGGGTTAGGGTTAGGGTTTCAAAGTAGGGGTTTAAACTAGGGTTAAGGTTTTAAAGTAGGGTTTTAAACTAGGGTTAGGGTTTCAAAGTAGTGGTTTAAACTAGGGTTAGGGTTTCAAACTAGGGGTTTAAACTAGGGTTAGGGTTTCAAAGTAGAGGTTTAAACTAAGGTTAGGGTTTCAAAGTAGGGGTTTAAACTAGGGTTAGGGTTTCAAAGTAGGGGTTTAAACTAGGATTAGGGTTTCAAACTAGGGTTAGAGTTTCAAAGTAGGGTTTTAAACTAGGGTTAGGGTTTCAAAGTAGGGGTTTAAACTAGGGTTAGGGTTTCAAAGTAGGGGTTTAAACTAGGGTTAGGGTTTCAAACTAGGGGTTTAAACTAGGGTTAGGGTTTCAAAGTAGGGTTTAAACCTAGGGTTAGGGTTTCAAAGTAGGGTTTTAAACTAGGGTTAGGGTTTCAAAGTAGGGGTTTAAACTAGGGTTAGGGTTTCAAAGTAGGGGTTTAAACTAGGGTTAGGGTTTCAAACTAGGGGTTTAAACTAGGGTTAGGGTTTCAAAGTAGGGTTTAAACCTAGGGTTAGGGTTTCAAATTAGGGTTTTAAACTAGGGTTAGGGTTTCAAAGTAGTGGTTTAAACTAGGGTTAGGGTTTCAAACTAGGGTTAGGGTTTCAAAGTAGGGTTTTAAACTAGGGTTAGGGTTTCAAAGTAGGAGTTTAAACTAGGGTTAGGGTTTCAAAGTAGGGGTTTAAACTAGGGTTAGGGTTTCATAGTAGGGGTTTAAACTAGGGTTAGGGTTTCAAAGTAGGGGTTTAAACTAGGGTTAGGGTTTCAAAGTAGGGGTTTAAACTAGGGTTAGGGTTTCAAAGTAGGGATTTAAACTAGGGTTAGGGTTTCAAAGTAGAGGTTTAAACTAAGGTTAGGGTTTCAAAGTAGGGGTTTAAACTAGGGTTAGGGTTTCAAAGTAGGGGTTTAAACTAGGGTTAGGGTTTCAAAGTAGGGTTTTAAACTAGGGTTAGGGTTTTAAAGTAGGGGTTTAAACTAGGGTTAGGGTTTCAAAGTAAGGTTTAAACCTAGGGTTAGGGTTCTAAAGTAGGGATTTAAACTCGGGTTAGGGTTTCACAGTAGGGTTTTAAACTAGGGTTAGGGTTTCAAAGTAGGGGTTTAAACTAGGGTTAGGGGTTCAAAGTAGGGGTTTAAAGTAGGGTTAGGGTTAGGGTTAGGGTTAGGGTTTAGGGTTAGGGTTAGGGTTAGGGTTAGGGTTAGGGGTTAGGGTTAGGGGTTAGGGTTAGGGTTAGGGTTAGGGTTAGGGTTAGGGTTTAGGGTTAGGGTTAGGGTTAGGGTTAGGGTTAGGGTTAGGGGTTAGGGTTAGGGTTAGGGTTAGGGTTAGGGGTTAGGGTTAGGGTTAGGGTTTCAAAGTAGGGGTTTAAACTAGGGTTAAGGTTTTAAAGTAGGGTTTTAAACTAGGGTTAGGGTTTCAAAATAGTGGTTTAAACTAGGGTTAGGGTTTCAAACTAGGGGTTTAAACTAGGGTTAGGGTTTCAAAGTAGAGGTTTAAACTAAGGTTAGGGTTTCAAAGTAGGGGTTTAAACTAGGGTTAGGGTTTCAAAGTAGGGGTTTAAACTAGGATTAGGGTTTCAAACTAGGGTTAGAGTTTCAAAGTAGGGTTTTAAACTAGGGTTAGGGTTTCAAAGTAGGGGTTTAAACTAGGGTTAGGGTTTCAAAGTAGGGGTTTAAACTAGGGTTAGGGTTTCAAACTAGGGGTTTAAACTAGGGTTAGGGTTTCAAAGTAGGGTTTAAACCTAGGGTTAGGGTTTCAAAGTAGGGTTTTAAACTAGGGTTAGGGTTTCAAAGTAGTGGTTTAAACTAGGGTTAGGGTTTCAAACTAGGGTTAGGGTTTCAAAGTAGGGTTTTAAACTAGGGTTAGGGTTTCAAAGTAGGGGTTTAAACTAGGGTTAGGGTTTCAAAGTAGGGGTTTAAACTAGGGTTAGGGTTTCAAAGTAGGGATTTAAACTAGGGTTAGGGTTTCAAAGTAGAGGTTTAAACTAAGGTTAGGGTTTCAAAGTAGGGGTTTAAACTAGGGTTAGGGTTTCAAAGTAGGGGTTTAAACTAGGGTTAGGGTTTCAAAGTAGGGGTTTAAACTAGGGTTAGGGTTTCATAGTAGGGGTTTAAACTAGGGTTAGGGTTTCAAAGTAGGGGTTTAAACTAGGGTTAGGGTTTCAAAGTAGGGGTTTAAACTAGGGTTAGGGTTTCAAAGTAGGGATTTAAACTAGGGTTAGGGTTTCAAAGTAGAGGTTTAAACTAAGGTTAGGGTTTCAAAGTAGGGGTTTAAACTAGGGTTAGGGTTTCAAAGTAGGGGTTTAAACTAGGGTTAGGGTTTCAAAGTAGGGTTTTAAACTAGGGTTAGGGTTTTAAAGTAGGGGTTTAAACTAGGGTTAGGGTTTCAAAGTAAGGTTTAAACCTAGGGTTAGGGTTCTAAAGTAGGGATTTAAACTCGGGTTAGGGTTTCACAGTAGGGTTTTAAACTAGGGTTAGGGTTTCAAAGTAGGGGTTTAAACTAGGGTTAGGGGTTCAAAGTAGGGGTTTAAAGTAGGGTTAGGGTTAGGGTTAGGGTTAGGGTTTAGGGTTAGGGTTAGGGTTAGGGTTAGGGTTAGGGGTTAGGGTTAGGGTTAGGGTTAGGGTTAGGGTTAGGGTTAGGGTTAGGGTTAGGGTTAGGGTTAGGGTTTAGGGTTAGGGTTAGGGTTAGGGTTAGGGTTAGGGTTAGGGTTAGGGTTAGGGTTAGGGGTTAGGGTTAGGGTTAGGGTTAGGGTTAGGGTTAGGGGTTAGGGTTAGGGTTAGGGTTTCAAAGTAGGGGTTTAAACTAGGGTTAAGGTTTTAAAGTAGGGTATTAAACTAGGGTTAGGGTTTCAAAGTAGTGGTTTAAACTAGGGTTAGGGTTTCAAAGTAGGGGTTTAAACTAGGGTTAGGGTTTCAAAGTAGGGGTTTAAACTAGGGTTAGGGTTTCAAAGTAGGGGTTTAAACTAGGGTTAGGGTTTCAAAGTAGGGGTTTAAACTAGGGTTAGGGTTTCAAAGTAGAATTTAAATTTAGGGTTAGGGTTCTAAAGTAGGGATTTAAACTCGGGTTAGGGTTTCAAAGTAGGGTTTTAAACTAGGGTTAGGGTTTCAAACTAGGGTTAGGGTTTCAAAGAAGGGTTTTAAACTAGGGTTAGGGTTTCAAAGTAGGGGTTTAAACTAGGTTTAGGGTTTCAAAGTAGGGTTTAAACCTAGGGTTAGGGTTCTAAAGTAGGGATTTAAACTCGGGTTAGGGTTTCAAAGTAGGGTTTTAAACTAGGGTTAGGGTTTCAAAGTAGGGGTTTAAACTAGGGTTAGGGTTTCAAAGTAGGGGTTTAAACTAGGGTTAGGGTTTCAAACTAGGGGTTTAAACTAGGGTTAGGGTTTCAAAGTAGGGTTTAAACCTAGGGTTAGGGTTTCAAAGTAGGGTTTTAAACTAGGGTTAGGGTTTCAAAGTAGTGGTTTAAACTAGGGTTAGGGTTTCAAACTAGGGT
>NC_141239.1:2335000-2337500 GCF_054856555.1 Leptonotus elevatus | reverse complement strand
GGGTTAGGGTTTCAAAGTAGGGTTTAAACCTAGGGTTAGGGTTTCAAAGTAGGGTTTTAAACTAGGGTTAGGGTTTCAAAGTAGTGGTTTAAACTAGGGTTAGGGTTTCAAACTAGGGTTAGGGTTTCAAAGTAGGGTTTTAAACTAGGGTTAGGGTTTCAAAGTAGGGGTTTAAACTAGGGTTAGGGTTTCAAAGTAGGGGTTTAAACTAGGGTTAGGGTTTCATAGTAGGGGTTTAAACTAGGGTTAGGGTTTCAAAGTAGGGGTTTAAACTAGGGTTAGGGTTTCAAAGTAGGGGTTTAAACTAGGGTTAGGGTTTCAAAGTAGGGATTTAAACTAGGGTTAGGGTTTCAAAGTAGAGGTTTAAACTAAGGTTAGGGTTTCAAAGTAGGGGTTTAAACTAGGGTTAGGGTTTCAAAGTAGGGGTTTAAACTAGGGTTAGGGTTTCAAAGTAGGGTTTTAAACTAGGGTTAGGGTTTTAAAGTAGGGGTTTAAACTAGGGTTAGGGTTTCAAAGTAAGGTTTAAACCTAGGGTTAGGGTTCTAACGTAGGGATTTAAACTCGGGTTAGGGTTTCACAGTAGGGTTTTAAACTAGGGTTAGGGTTTCAAAGTAGGGGTTTAAACTAGGGTTAGGGGTTCAAAGTAGGGGTTTAAAGTAGGGTTAGGGTTAGGGTTAAGGTTAGGGTTTAGGGTTAGGGTTAGTGTTAGGGTTAGGGTTAGGGGTTAGGGTTAGGGTTAGGGTTAGGGTTAGGGTTAGGGTTAGGGTTTAGGGTTAGGGTTAGGGTTAGGGTTAGGGTTAGGGTTAGGGTTAGGGGTTAGGGTTAGGGTTAGGGTTAGGGTTAGGGTTAGGGTTAGGGTTAGGGTTAGGGTTAGGGGTTAGGTTTAGGGTTAGGGTTTCAAAGTAGGGGTTTAAACTAGGGTTAAGGTTTTAAAGTAGGGTTTTAAACTAGGTTTAGGGTTTCAAAGTAGTGGTTTAAACTAGGGTTAGGGTTTCAAAGTAGGGGTTTAAACTAGGGTTAGGGTTTCAAAGTAGGGGTTTAAACTAGGGTTAGGGTTTCAAAGTAGGGGTTTAAACTAGGGTTAGGGTTTCAAAGTAGAATTTAAATTTAGGGTTAGGGTTCTAAAGTAGGGATTTAAACTCGGGTTAGGGTTTCAAAGTAGGGTTTTAAACTAGGGTTAGGGTTTCAATGTAGTAGTTTAAACTAGGGTTAGGGTTTCAAACTAGGGTTAGGGTTTCAAAGAAGGGTTTTAAACTAGGGTTAGGGTTTCAAAGTAGGGGTTTAAACTAGGGTTAGGGTTTCAAAGTAGGGGTTTAAACTAGGGTTAGGGTTTCAAAGTAGGGGTTTAAACTAGGGTTAGGGTTTCAAAGTAGGGGTTTAAACTAGGTTTAGGGTTTCAAAGTAGGGTTTAAACCTAGGGTTAGGGTTCTAAAGTAGGGATTTAAACTCGGGTTAGGGTTTCAAAATAGGGTTTTAAACTAGGGTTAGGGTTTCAAAGTAGGGGTTTAAACTAGGGTTAGGGTTTCAAAGTAGGGGTTTAAACTAGGGTTAGGGTTTCAAACTAGGGGTTTAAACTAGGGTTAGGGTTTCAAAGTAGGGTTTAAACCTAGGGTTAGGGTTTCAAAGTAGGGTTTTAAACTAGGGTTAGGGTTTCAAAGTAGTGGTTTAAACTAGGGTTAGGGTTTCAAACTAGGGTTAGGGTTTCAAAGTAGGGTTTTAAACTAGGGTTAGGGTTTCAAAGTAGGGGTTTAAACTAGGGTTAGGGTTTCAAAGTAGGGGTTTAAACTAGGGTTAGGGTTTCATAGTAGGGGTTTAAACTAGGGTTAGGGTTTCAAAGTAGGGGTTTAAACTAGGGTTAGGGTTTCAAAGTAGGGGTTTAAACTAGGGTTAGGGTTTCAAAGTAGAGGTTTAAACTAAGGTTAGGGTTTCAAAGTAGGGGTTTAAACTAGGGTTAGGGTTTCAAAGTAGGGGTTTAAACTAGGGTTAGGGTTTCAAAGTAGGGTTTTAAACTAGGGTTAGGGTTTTAAAGTAGGGGTTTAAACTAGGGTTAGGGTTTCAAAGTAAGGTTTAAACCTAGGGTTAGGGTTCTAAAGTAGGGATTTAAACTCGGGTTAGGGTTTCACAGTAGGGTTTTAAACTAGGGTTAGGGTTTCACAGTAGGGGTTTAAACTAGGGTTAGGGGTTCAAAGTAGGGGTTTAAAGTAGGGTTAGGGTTAGGGTTAGGGTTAGGGTTTAGGGTTAGGGTTAGGGTTAGGGTTAGGGTTAGGGGTTAGGGTTAGGGTTAGGGTTAGGGTTAGGGTTAGGGTTAGGGTTTAGGGTTAGGGTTAGGGTTAGGGTTAGGGTTAGGGTTAGGGTTAGGGGTTAGGGTTAGGGTTAGGGTTAGGGTTAGGGTTAGGGTTAGGGTTAGGGGTTAGGGTTAGGGTCAGGGTTTCAAAGTAGGGGTTTAAACTAGGGTTAAGGTTTTAAAGTAGGGTTTTAAACTAGGGTTAGGGTTTCAAAG
>NC_141239.1:2315000-2332500 GCF_054856555.1 Leptonotus elevatus | reverse complement strand
CTAGGGTTAGGGTTTCAAAGTAGGGTTTTAAACTAGGGTTAGGGTTTCAAAGTAGTGGTTTAAACTAGGGTTAGGGTTTCAAACTAGGGTTAGGGTTTCAAAGTAGGGTTTTAAACTAGGGTTAGGGTTTCAAAGTAGGGGTTTAAACTAGGGTTAGGGTTTCAAAGTAGGGGTTTAAACTAGGGTTAGGGTTTCATAGTAGGGGTTTAAACTAGGGTTAGGGTTTCAAAGTAGGGGTTTAAACTAGGGTTAGGGTTTCAAAGTAGGGGTTTAAACTAGGGTTAGGGTTTCAAAGTAGGGATTTAAACTAGGGTTAGGGTTTCAAAGTAGAGGTTTAAACTAAGGTTAGGGTTTCAAAGTAGGGGTTTAAACTAGGGTTAGGGTTTCAAAGTAGGGGTTTAAACTAGGGTTAGGGTTTCAAAGTAGGGTTTTAAACTAGGGTTAGGGTTTTAAAGTAGGGGTTTAAACTAGGGTTAGGGTTTCAAAGTAAGGTTTAAACCTAGGGTTAGGGTTCTAACGTAGGGATTTAAACTCGGGTTAGGGTTTCACAGTAGGGTTTTAAACTAGGGTTAGGGTTTCAAAGTAGGGGTTTAAACTAGGGTTAGGGGTTCAAAGTAGGGGTTTAAAGTAGGGTTAGGGTTAGGGTTAGGGTTAGGGTTTAGGGTTAGGGTTAGTGTTAGGGTTAGGGTTAGGGGTTAGGGTTAGGGTTAGGGTTAGGGTTAGGGTTATGGTTAGGGTTTAGGGTTAGGGTAAGGGTTAGGGTTAGGGTTAGGGTTAGGGTTAGGGGTTAGGGTTAGGGTTAGGGTTAGGGTTAGGGTTAGGGTTAGGGTTAGGGTTAGGGTTAGGGTTAGGGTTAGGGTTAGGGGTTAGGTTTAGGGTTAGGGTTTCAAAGTAGGGGTTTAAACTAGGGTTAAGGTTTTAAAGTAGGGTTTTAAACTAGGGTTAGGGTTTCAAAGTAGTGGTTTAAACTAGGGTTAGGGTTTCAAAGTAGGGGTTTAAACTAGGGTTAGGGTTTCAAAGTAGGGGTTTAAACTAGGGTTAGGGTTTCAAAGTAGGGGTTTAAACTAGGGTTAGGGTTTCAAAGTAGGGGTTTAAACTAGGGTTAGGGTTTCAAAGTAGAATTTAAATTTAGGGTTAGGGTTCTAAAGTAGGGATTTAAACTCGGGTTAGGGTTTCAAAGTAGGGTTTTAAACTAGGGTTAGGGTTTCAATGTAGTAGTTTAAACTAGGGTTAGGGTTTCAAACTAGGGTTAGGGTTTCAAAGAAGGGTTTTAAACTAGGGTTAGGGTTTCAAAGTAGGGGTTTAAACTAGGGTTAGGGTTTCAAAGTAGGGGTTTAAACTAGGGTTAGGGTTTCAAAGTAGGGGTTTAAACTAGGGTTAGGGTTTCAAAGTAGGGGTTTAAACTAGGTTTAGGGTTTCAAAGTAGGGTTTAAACCTAGGGTTAGGGTTCTAAAGTAGGGATTTAAACTCGGGTTAGGGTTTCAAAATAGGGTTTTAAACTAGGGTTAGGGTTTCAAAGTAGGGGTTTAAACTAGGGTTAGGGTTTCAAAGTAGGGGTTTAAACTAGGGTTAGGGTTTCAAACTAGGGGTTTAAACTAGGGTTAGGGTTTCAAAGTAGGGTTTAAACCTAGGGTTAGGGTTTCAAAGTAGGGGTTTAAACTAGGGTTAGGGTTTCAAAGTAGTGGTTTAAACTAGGGTTAGGGTTTCAAACTAGGGTTAGGGTTTCAAAGTAGGGTTTTAAACTAGGGTTAGGGTTTCAAAGTAGGGGTTTAAACTAGGGTTAGGGTTTCAAAGTAGGGGTTTAAACTAGGGTTAGGGTTTCATAGTAGGGGTTTAAACTAGGGTTAGGGTTTCAAAGTAGGGGTTTAAACTAGGGTTAGGGTTTCAAAGTAGGGATTTAAACTAGGGTTAGGGTTTCAAAGTAGGGATTTAAACTAGGGTTAGGGTTTCAAAGTAGAGGTTTAAACTAAGGTTAGGGTTTCAAAGTAGGGGTTTAAACTAGGGTTAGGGTTTCAAAGTAGGGGTTTAAACTAGGGTTAGGGTTTCAAAGTAGGGTTTTAAACTAGGGTTAGGGTTTTAAAGTAGGGGTTTAAACTAGGGTTAGGGTTTCAAAGTAAGGTTTAAACCTAGGGTTAGGGTTCTAAAGTAGGGATTTAAACTCGGGTTAGGGTTTCACAGTAGGGTTTTAAACTAGGGTTAGGGTTTCACAGTAGGGGTTTAAACTAGGGTTAGGGGTTCAAAGTAGGGGTTTAAAGTAGGGTTAGGGTTAGGGTTAGGGTTAGGGTTTAGGGTTAGGGTTAGGGTTAGGGTTAGGGTTAGGGGTTAGGGTTAGGGTTAGGGTTAGGGTTAGGGTTAGGGTTAGGGTTTAGGGTTAGGGTTAGGGTTAGGGTTAGGGTTAGGGTTAGGGGTTAGGGTTAGGGTTAGGGTTAGGGTTAGGGTTAGGGTTAGGGTTAGGGGTTAGGGTTAGGGTTAGGGTTTCAAAATAGGGGTTTAAACTAGGGTTAAGGTTTTAAAGTAGGGTTTTAAACTAGGGTTAGGGTTTCAAAGTAGGGTTTTGAACTAGGGTTAGGGTTTCAAAGTAGTGGTTTAAACTAGGGTTAGGGTTTCAAAGTAGATGTTTAAACTAGGGTTAGGGTTTCAAACTAGGGTTAGGGTTTCAAAGTAGGGTTTTAAACTAGGGTTAGGGTTTCAAAGTAGGGGTTTAAAGTAGGGTTAGGGTTAGGGTTAGGGTTAGGGTTTAGGGTTAGGGTTAGGGTTAGGGTTAGGGGTTAGGGTTAGGGTTAGGGTTAGGGTTAGGGTTTAGGGTTAGGGTTAGGGTTAGGGTTAGGGTTAGGGTTAGGGTTAGGGTTAGGGTTAGGGTTAGGGGTTAGGGTTAGGGTTAGGGTTAGGGTTAGGGTTAGGGTTAGGGTTAGGGTTAGGGTTAGGGGTTAGGGTTAGGGTTAGGGTTTCAAAGTAGGGGTTTAAACTAGGGTTAAGGTTTTAAAGTAGGGTTTTAAACTAGGGTTAGGGTTTCAAAGTAGTGGTTTAAACTAGGGTTAGGGTTTCAAAGTAGGGGTTTAAACTAGGGTTAGGGTTTCAAAGTAGGGGTTTAAACTAGGGTTAGGGTTTCAATGTAGTGGTTTAAACTAGGGTTAGGGTTTCAAACTAGGGTTAGGGTTTCAAAGAAGGGTTTTAAACTAGGGTTAGGGTTTCAAAGTAGGGGTTTAAACTAGGGTTAGGGTTTCAAAGTAGGGGTTTAAACTAGGGTTAGGGTTTCATAGTAGGGGTTTAAACTAGGGTTAGGGTTTCAAAGTAGGGGTTTAAACTAGGGTTAGGGTTTCAAAGTAGTGGTTTAAACTAGGGTTAGGGTTTCAAACTAGGGTTAGGGTTTCAAAGTAGGGTTTTAAACTAGGGTTAGGGTTTCAAAGTAGGGGTTTAAACTAGGGTTAGGGTTTCAAAGTAGGGGTTTAAACTAGGGTTAGGGTTTCATAGTAGGGGTTTAAACTAGGGTTAGGGTTTCAAAGTAGGGGTTTAAACTAGGGTTAGGGTTTCAAAGTAGGGGTTTAAACTAGGGTTAGGGTTTCAAAGTAGGGATTTAAACTAGGGTTAGGGTTTCAAAGTAGAGGTTTAAACTAAGGTTAGGGTTTCAAAGTAGGGGTTTAAACTAGGGTTAGGGTTTCAAAGTAGGGGTTTAAACTAGGATTAGGGTTTCAAACTAGGGTTAGAGTTTCAAAGTAGGGTTTTAAACTAGGGTTAGGGTTTCAAAGTAGGGGTTTAAACTAGGGTTAGGGTTTCAAAGTAGGGGTTTAAACTAGGGTTAGGGTTTCAAACTAGGGGTTTAAACTAGGGTTAGGGTTTCAAAGTAGGGTTTAAACCTAGGGTTAGGGTTTCAAAGTAGGGTTTTAAACTAGGGTTAGGGTTTCAAAGTAGTGGTTTAAACTAGGGTTAGGGTTTCAAACTAGGGTTAGGGTTTCAAAGTAGGGTTTTAAACTAGGGTTAGGGTTTCAAAGTAGGGGTTTAAACTAGGGTTAGGGTTTCAAAGTAGGGGTTTAAACTAGGGTTAGGGTTTCATAGTAGGGGTTTAAACTAGGGTTAGGGTTTCAAAGTAGGGGTTTAAACTAGGGTTAGGGTTTCAAAGTAGGGGTTTAAACTAGGGTTAGGGTTTCAAAGTAGGGATTTAAACTAGGGTTAGGGTTTCAAAGTAGAGGTTTAAACTAAGGTTAGGGTTTCAAAGTAGGGGTTTAAACTAGGGTTAGGGTTTCAAAGTAGGGGTTTAAACTAGGGTTAGGGTTTCAAAGTAGGGTTTTAAACTAGGGTTAGGGTTTTAAAGTAGGGGTTTAAACTAGGGTTAGGGTTTCAAAGTAAGGTTTAAACCTAGGGTTAGGAGTCTAACGTAGGGATTTAAACTCGGGTTAGGGTTTCACAGTAGGGTTTTAAACTAGGGTTAGGGTTTCAAAGTAGGGGTTTAAACTAGGGTTAGGGGTTCAAAGTAGGGGTTTAAAGTAGGGTTAGGGTTAGGGTTAGGGTTAGGGTTTAGGGTTAGGGTTAGGGTTAGGGTTAGGGTTAGGGGTTAGGGTTAGGGTTAGGGTTAGGGTTAGGGTTAGGGTTAGGGTTAGGGTTTAGGGTTAGGGTTAGGGTTAGGGTTAGGGTTAGGGTTAGGGTTAGGGTTAGGGTTAGGGGTTAGGGTTAGGGTTAGGGTTAGGGTTAGGGTTAGGGTTAGGGTTAGGGTTAGGGGTTAGGTTTAGGGTTAGGGTTTCAAAGTAGGGGTTTAAACTAGGGTTAAGGTTTTAAAGTAGGGTTTTAAACTAGGGTTAGGGTTTCAAAGTAGTGGTTTAAACTAGGGTTAGGGTTTCAAAGTAGGGGTTTAAACTAGGGTTAGGGTTTCAAAGTAGGGGTTTAAACTAGGGTTAGGGTTTCAAAGTAGGGGTTTAAACTAGGGTTAGGGTTTCAAAGTAGGGGTTTAAACTAGGGTTAGGGTTTCAAAGTAGAATTTAAATTTAGGGTTAGGGTTCTAAAGTAGGGATTTAAACTCGGGTTAGGGTTTCAAAGTAGGGTTTTAAACTAGGGTTAGGGTTTCAATGTAGTAGTTTAAACTAGGGTTAGGGTTTCAAACTAGGGTTAGGGTTTCAAAGAAGGGTTTTAAACTAGGGTTAGGGTTTCAAAGTAGGGGTTTAAACTAGGGTTAGGGTTTCAAAGTAGGGGTTTAAACTAGGGTTAGGGTTTCAAAGTAGGGGTTTAAACTAGGGTTAGGGTTTCAAAGTAGGGGTTTAAACTAGGTTTAGGGTTTCAAAGTAGGGTTTAAACCTAGGGTTAGGGTTCTAAAGTAGGGATTTAAACTCGGGTTAGGGTTTCAAAGTAGGGTTTTAAACTAGGGTTAGGGTTTCAAAGTAGGGGTTTAAACTAGGGTTAGGGTTTCAAAGTAGGGGTTTAAACTAGGGTTAGGGTTTCAAACTAGGGGTTTAAACTAGGGTTAGGGTTTCAAAGTAGGGTTTAAACCTAGGGTTAGGGTTTCAAAGTAGGGTTTTAAACTAGGGTTAGGGTTTCAAAGTAGTGGTTTAAACTAGGGTTAGGGTTTCAAACTAGGGTTAGGGTTTCAAAGTAGGGTTTTAAACTAGGGTTAGGGTTTCAAAGTAGGGGTTTAAACTAGGGTTAGGGTTTCAAAGTAGGGGTTTAAACTAGGGTTAGGGTTTCATAGTAGGGGTTTAAACTAGGGTTAGGGTTTCAAAGTAGGGGTTTAAACTAGGGTTAGGGTTTCAAAGTAGGGATTTAAACTAGGGTTAGGGTTTCAAAGTAGGGATTTAAACTAGGGTTAGGGTTTCAAAGTAGAGGTTTAAACTAAGGTTAGGGTTTCAAAGTAGGGGTTTAAACTAGGGTTAGGGTTTCAAAGTAGGGGTTTAAACTAGGGTTAGGGTTTCAAAGTAGGGTTTTAAACTAGGGTTAGGGTTTTAAAGTAGGGGTTTAAACTAGGGTTAGGGTTTCAAAGTAAGGTTTAAACCTAGGGTTAGGGTTCTAAAGTAGGGATTTAAACTCGGGTTAGGGTTTCACAGTAGGGTTTTAAACTAGGGTTAGGGTTTCAAAGTAGGGGTTTAAACTAGGGTTAGGGGTTCAAAGTAGGGGTTTAAAGTAGGGTTAGGGTTAGGGTTAGGGTTAGGGTTTAGGGTTAGGGTTAGGGTTAGGGGTTAGGGTTAGGGTTAGGGTTAGGGTTAGGGTTAGGGTTAGGGTTTAGGGTTAGGGTTAGGGTTAGGGTTAGGGTTAGGGTTAGGGGTTAGGGTTAGGGTTAGGGTTAGGGTTAGGGTTAGGGTTAGGGTTAGGGGTTAGGGTTAGGGTTAGGGTTTCAAAGTAGGGGTTTAAACTAGGGTTAAGGTTTTAAAGTAGGGTTTTAAACTAGGGTTAGGGTTTCAAAGTAGGGTTTTGAACTAGGGTTAGGGTTTCAAAGTAGTGGTTTAAACTAGGGTTAGGGTTTCAAAGTAGATGTTTAAACTAGGGTTAGGGTTTCAAACTAGGGTTAGGGTTTCAAAGTAGGGTTTTAAACTAGGGTTAGGGTTTCAAAGTAGGGGTTTAAAGTAGGGTTAGGGTTAGGGTTAGGGTTAGGGTTTAGGGTTAGGGTTAGGGTTAGGGTTAGGGTTAGGGTTAGGGGTTAGGGTTAGGGTTAGGGTTAGGGTTAGGGTTTAGGGTTAGGGTTAGGGTTAGGGTTAGGGTTAGGGTTAGGGTTAGGGTTAGGGTTAGGGTTAGGGTTAGGGTTAGGGTTAGGGTTAGGGTTAGGGTTAGGGTTAGGGTTAGGGGTTAGGGTTAGGGTTAGGGTTTCAAAGTAGGGGTTTAAACTAGGGTTAAGGTTTTAAAGTAGGGTTTTAAACTAGGGTTAGGGTTTCAAAGTAGTGGTTTAAACTAGGGTTAGGGTTTCAAAGTAGGGGTTTAAACTAGGGTTAGGGTTTCAAAGTAGGGGTTTCAACTAGGGTTAGGGTTTCAATGTAGTGGTTTAAACTAGGGTTAGGGTTTCAAACTAGGGTTAGGGTTTCAAAGAAGGGTTTTAAACTAGGGTTAGGGTTTCAAAGTAGGGGTTTAAACTAGGGTTAGGGTTTCAAAGTAGGGGTTTAAACTAGGGTTAGGGTTTCATAGTAGGGGTTTAAACTAGGGTTAGGGTTTCAAAGTAGGGGTTTAAACTAGGGTTAGGGTTTCAAAGTAGTGGTTTAAACTAGGGTTAGGGTTTCAAACTAGGGTTAGGGTTTCAAAGTAGGGTTTTAAACTAGGGTTAGGGTTTCAAAGTAGGGGTTTAAACTAGGGTTAGGGTTTCAAAGTAGGGGTTTAAACTAGGGTTAGGGTTTCATAGTAGGGGTTTAAACTAGGGTTAGGGTTTCAAAGTAGGGATTTAAACTAGGGTTAGGGTTTCAAAGTAGGGGTTTAAAGTAGGGTTAGGGTTAGGGTTAGGGTTAGGGTTTAGGGTTAGGGTTAGGGTTAGGGTTAGGGTTAGGGTTAGGGTTAGGGGTTAGGGTTAGGGTTAGGGTTGGGGTTAGGGTTAGGGTTAGGGTTAAGGGTTAGGGTTAGGGTTAGGGTTTAGGGTTAGGGTTAGGGTTAGGGGTTAGGGTTAGGGTTAGGGGTTAGGGTTAGGGTTAGGGTTTCAAAGTAGGGGTTTAAACTAGGGTTAGGGTTTTAAAGTAGGGTTTTAAACTAGGGTTAGGGTTTCAAAGTAGTGGTTTAAACTAGGGTTAGGGTTTCAAAGTAGGGGTTTAAACTAGGGTTAGGGTTTCAAAGTAGGGGTTTAAACTAGGGTTAGGGTTTCAAAGTAGGGGTTTAAACTAGGGTTAGGGTTTCAAAGTAGGGGTTTAAACTAGGTTTAGGGTTTCAAAGTAGGGTTTAAACCTAGGGTTAGGGTTCTAAAGTAGGGATTTAAACTCGGGTTAGGGTTTCAAAGTAGGGTTTTAAACTAGGGTTAGGGTTTCAAAGTAGTGGTTTAAACTAGGATTAGGGTTTCAAACTAGGGTTAGAGTTTCAAAGTAGGGTTTTAAACTAGGGTTAGGGTTTCAAAGTAGGGGTTTAAACTAGGGTTAGGGTTTCAAAGTAGGGGTTTAAACTAGGGTTAGGGTTTCAAACTAGGGGTTTAAACTAGGGTTAGGGTTTCAAAGTAGGGTTTTAAACTAGAGTTAGGGTTTCAAAGTAGTGGTTTAAACTAGGGTTAGGGTTTCAAACTAGGGTTAGGGTTTCAAAGTAGGGTTTTAAACTAGGGTTAGGGTTTCAAAGTAGGGGTTTAAACTAGGGTTAGGGTTTCAAAGTAGGGGTTTAAACTAGGGTTAGGGTTTCATAGTAGGGGTTTAAACTAGGGTTAGGGTTTCAAAGTAGGGGTTTAAACTAGGGTTAGGGTTTCAAAGTAGGGGTTTAAACTAGGGTTAGGGTTTCAAAGTAGGGATTTAAACTAGGGTTAGGGTTTCAAAGTAGAGGTTTAAACTAAGGTTAGGGTTTCAAAGTAGGGGTTTAAACTAGGGTTAGGGTTTCAAAGTAGGGGTTTAAACTAGGGTTAGGGTTTCAAAGTAGGGTTTTAAACTAGGGTTAGGGTTTTAAAGTAGGGGTTTAAACTAGGGTTAGGGTTTCAAAGTAAGGTTTAAACCTAGGGTTAGGGTTCTAAAGTAGGGATTTAAACTCGGGTTAGGGTTTCACAGTAGGGTTTTAAACTAGGGTTATGGTTTCAAAGTAGGGGTTTAAACTAGGGTTAGGGGTTCAAAGTAGGAGTTTAAAGTAGGGTTAGGGTTAGGGTTAGGGTTAGGGTTTAGGGTTAGGGTTAGGGTTAGGGTTAGGGTTAGGGTTAGGGTTAGGGGTTAGGGTTAGGGTTAGGGTTAGGGTTAGGGTTAGGGTTAGGGTTAGGGTTAGGGTTAGGGGTTAGGGTTAGGGTTAGGGTTTCAAAGTAGGGGTTTAAACTAGGGTTAAGGTTTTAAAGTAGGGTTTTAAACTAGGGTTAGGGTTTCAAAGTAGTGGTTTAAACTAGGGTTAGGGTTTCAAAGTAGGGGTTTAAACTAGGGTTAGGGTTTCAAAGTAGGGGTTTAAACTAGGGTTAGGGTTTCAAAGTAGGGGTTTTAAACTAGGGTTAGGGTTTCAAAGTAGGGGTTTAAACTAGGGTTAGGGTTTCAAAGTAGAATTTAAATTTAGGGTTAGGGTTCTAAAGTAGGGATTTAAACTCGGGTTAGGGTTTCAAAGTAGGGTTTAAAACTAGGGTTAGGGTTTCAATGTAGTAGTTTAAACTAGGGTTAGGGTTTCAAACTAGGGTTAGGGTTTCAAAGAAGGGTTTTAAACTAGGGTTAGGGTTTCAAAGTAGGGGTTTAAACTAGGGTTAGGGTTTCAAAGTAGGGGTTTAAACTAGGGTTAGGGTTTCAAAGTAGGGGTTTAAACTAGGGTTAGGGTTTCAAAGTAGGGGTTTAAACTAGGTTTAGGGTTTCAAAGTAGGGTTTAAACCTAGGGTTAGGGTTGTAAAGTAGGGATTTAAACTCGGGTTAGAGTTTCAAAGTAGGGTTTTAAACTAGGGTTAGGGTTTCAAAGTAGGGGTTTAAACTAGGGTTAGGGTTTCAAAGTAGGGGTTTAAACTAGGGTTAGGGTTTCAAACTAGGGGTTTAAACTAGGGTTAGGGTTTCAAAGTAGGGTTTAAACCTAGGGTTAGGGTTTCAAAGTAGGGTTTTAAACTAGGGTTAGGGTTTCAAAGTAGTGGTTTAAACTAGGGTTAGGGTTTCAAACTAGGGTTAGGGTTTCAAAGTAGGGTTTTAAACTAGGGTTAGGGTTTTAAAGTAGGGGTTTAAACTAGGGTTAGGGTTTCAAAGTAGGGGTTTAAACTAGGGTTAGGGTTTCATAGTAGGGGTTTAAACTAGGGTTAGGGTTTCAAAGTAGGGGTTTAAACTAGGGTTAGGGTTTCAAAGTAGGGGTTTAAACTAGGGTTAGGGTTTCAAAGTAGGGATTTAAACTAGGGTTAGGGTTTCAAAGTAGAGGTTTAAACTAAGGTTAGGGTTTCAAAGTAGGGGTTTAAACTAGGGTTAGGGTTTCAAAGTAGGGGTTTAAACTAGGATTAGGGTTTCAAACTAGGGTTAGAGTTTCAAAGTAGGGTTTTGAACTAGGGTTAGGGTTTCAAAGTAGGGGTTTAAACTAGGGTTAGGGTTTCAAAGTAGGGGTTTAAACTAGGGTTAGGGTTTCAAACTAGGGGTTTAAACTAGGGTTAGGGTTTCAAAGTAGGGTTTAAACCTAGGGTTAGGGTTTCAAAGTAGGGTTTTAAACTAGGGTTAGGGTTTCAAAGTAGTGGTTTAAACTAGGGTTAGGGTTTCAAACTAGGGTTAGGGTTTCAAAGTAGGGTTTTAAACTAGGGTTAGGGTTTCAAAGTAGGGGTTTAAACTAGGGTTAGGGTTTCAAAGTAGGGGTTTAAACTAGGGTTAGGGTTTCATAGTAGGGGTTTAAACTAGGGTTAGGGTTTCAAAGTAGGGGTTTAAACTAGGGTTAGGGTTTCAAAGTAGGGGTTTAAACTAGGGTTAGGGTTTCAAAGTAGGGATTTAAACTAGGGTTAGGGTTTCAAAGTAGAGGTTTAAACTAAGGTTAGGGTTTCAAAGTAGGGGTTTAAACTAGGGTTAGGGTTTCAAAGTAGGGGTTTAAACTAGGGTTAGGGTTTCAAAGTAGGGTTTTAAACTAGGGTTAGGGTTTTAAAGTAGGGGTTTAAACTAGGGTTAGGGTTTCAAAGTAAGGTTTAAACCTAGGGTTAGGGTTCTAAAGTAGGGATTTAAACTCGGGTTAGGGTTTCACAGTAGGGTTTTAAACTAGGGTTAGGGTTTCAAAGTAGGGGTTTAAACTAGGGTTAGGGGTTCAAAGTAGGGGTTTAAAGTAGGGTTAGGGTTAGGGTTAGGGTTAGGGTTTAGGGTTAGGGTTAGGGTTAGGGTTAAAGGGTTAGGGTTAGGGTTAGGGTTAGGGTTAGGGTTAGGGTTAGGGTTTAGGGTTAGGGTTAGGGTTAGGGTTAGGGTTAGGGTTAGGGGTTAGGGTTAGGGTTAGGGTTAGGGTTAGGGTTAGGGTTAGGGTTAGGGTTAGGGTTAGGGGTTAGGGTTAGGGTTAGGGTTTCAAAGTAGGGGTTTAAACTAGGGTTAAGGTTTTAAAGTAGGGTTTTAAACTAGGGTTAGGGTTTCAAAGTAGGGTTTTGAACTAGGGTTAGGGTTTCAAAGTAGTGGTTTAAACTAGGGTTAGGGTTTCAAAGTAGATGTTTAAACTAGGGTTAGGGTTTCAAACTAGGGTTAGGGTTTCAAAGTAGGGTTTTAAACTAGGGTTAGGGTTTCAAAGTAGGGGTTTAAAGTAGGGTTAGGGTTAGGGTTAGGGTTAGGGTTTAGGGTTAGGGTTAGGGTTAGGGTTAGGGTTAGGGGTTAGGGTTAGGGTTAGGGTTAGGGTTAGGGTTTAGGGTTAGGGTTAGGGTTAGGGTTAGGGTTAGGGTTAGGGTTAGGGTTAGGGTTAGGGGTTAGGGTTAGGGTTAGGGTTAGGGTTAGGGGTTAGGGTTAGGGTTAAGGTTTCAAAGTAGGGGTTTAAACTAGGGTTAAGGTTTTAAAGTAGGGTTTTAAACTAGGGTTAGGGTTTCAAAGTAGTGGTTTAAACTAGGGTTAGGGTTTCAAAGTAGGGGTTTAAACTAGGGTTAGGGTTTCAAAGTAGGGGTTTAAACTAGGGTTAGGGTTTCAATGTAGTGGTTTAAACTAGGGTTAGGGTTTCAAACTAGGGTTAGGGTTTCAAAGAAGGGTTTTAAACTAGGGTTAGGGTTTCAAAGTAGGGGTTTAAACTAGGATTAGGGTTTCAAAGTAGGGGTTTAAACTAGGGTTAGGGTTTCATAGTAGGGGTTTAAACTAGGGTTAGGGTTTCAAAGTAGGGGTTTAAACTAGGGTTAGGGTTTCAAAGTAGGGGTTTAAACTCGGGTTAGGGTTTCAAAGTAGGGTTTTAAACTAGGGTTAGGGTTTCAAAGTAGTGGTTTAAACTAGGGTTAGGGTTTCAAACTAGGGTTAGGGTTTCAAAGTAGGGTTTTAAACTAGGGTTAGGGTTTCAAAGTAGGGGTTTAAACTAGGGTTAGGGGTTCAAAGTAGGGGTTTAAAGTAGGGTTAGGGTTAGGGTTAGGGTTAGGGTTTAGGGTTAGGGTTAGGGTTAGGGTTAGGGTTAGGGTTAGGGGTTAGGGTTAGGGGTTAGGGTTAGGGTTAGGGTTAGGGTTAGGGTTAGGGTTTAGGGTTAGGGTTAGGGTTAGGGTTAGGGTTAGGGTTAGGGTTAGGGTTAGGGGTTAGGGTTAGGGTTAGGGTTAGGGTTAGGGTTAGGGTTAGGGGTTAGGGTTAGGGTTAGGGTTTCAAAGTAGGGGTTTAAACTAGGGTTAAGGTTTTAAAGTAGGGTTTTAAACTAGGGTTAGGGTTTCAAAGTAGTGGTTTAAACTAGGGTTAGGGTTTCAAAGTAGGGGTTTAAACTAGGGGTAGGGTTTCAAAGTAGGGGTTTAAACTAGGGTTAGGGTTTCAAAGTAGGGGTTTAAACTAGGGTTAGGGTTTTAAAGTAGGGGTTTAAACTAGGGTTAGGGTTTCAAAGTAGAATTTAAATTTAGGGTTAGGGTTCTAAAGTAGGGATTTAAACTCGGGTTAGGGTTTCAAAGTAGGGTTTAAAACTAGGGTTAGGGTTTCAATGTAGTAGTTTAAACTAGGGTTAGGGTTTCAAACTAGGGTTAGGGTTTCAAAGAAGGGTTTTAAACTAGGGTTAGGGTTTCAAAGTAGGGGTTTAAACTAGGGTTAGGGTTTCAAAGTAGGGGTTTAAACTAGGGTTAGGGTTTCAAAGTAGGGGTTTAAACTAGGGTTAGGGTTTCAAAGTAGGGGTTTAAACTAGGTTTAGGGTTTCAAAGTAGGGTTTAAACCTAGGGTTAGGGTTCTAAAGTAGGGATTTAAACTCGGGTTAGGGTTTCAAAGTAGGATTTTAAACTAGGGTTAGGGTTTCAAAGTAGGGGTTTAAACTAGGGTTAGGGTTTCAAAGTAGGGGTTTAAACTAGGGTTAGGGTTTCAAACTAGGGGTTTAAACTAGGGTTAGGGTTTCAAAGTAGGGTTTAAACCTAGGGTTAGGGTTTCAAAGTAGGGTTTTAAACTAGGGTTAGGGTTTCAAAGTAGTGGTTTAAACTAGGGTTAGGGTTTCAAACTAGGGTTAGGGTTTCAAAGTAGGGTTTTAAACTAGGGTTAGGGTTTCAAAGTAGGGGTTTAAACTAGGGTTAGGGTTTCAAAGTAGGGGTTTAAACTAGGGTTAGGGTTTCATAGTAGGGGTTTAAACTAGGGTTAGGGTTTCAAAGTAGGGGTTTAAACTAGGGTTAGGGTTTCAAAGTAGGGATTTAAACTAGGGTTAGGGTTTCAAAGTAGGGATTTAAACTAGGGTTAGGGTTTCAAAGTAGAGGTTTAAACTAAGGTTAGGGTTTCAAAGTAGGGGTTTAAACTAGGGTTAGGGTTTCAAAGTAGGGGTTTAAACTATGGTTAGGGTTTCAAAGTAGGGTTTTAAACTAGGGTTAGGGTTTTAAAGTAGGGGTTTAAACTAGGGTTAGGGTTTCAAAGTAAGGTTTAAACCTAGGGTTAGGGTTCTAAAGTAGGGATTTAAACTCGGGTTAGGGTTTCACAGTAGGGTTTTAAACTAGGGTTAGGGTTTCAAAGTAGGGGTTTAAACTAGGGTTAGGGGTTCAAAGTAGGGGTTTAAAGTAGGGTTAGGGTTAGGGTTAGGGTTAGGGTTTAGGGTTAGGGTTAGGGTTAGGGTTAGGGTTAGGGTTAGGGTTAGGGTTAGGGGTTAGGGTTAGGGTTAGGGTTAGGGTTAGGGTTAGGGTTAGGGTTAGGGTTTAGGGTTAGGGTTAGGGTTAGGGTTAGGGTTAGGGTTAGGGTTAGGGGTTAGGGTTAGGGTTAGGGTTAGGGTTAGGGTTAGGGTTAGGGTTAGGGTTAGGGGTTAGGGTTAGGGTTAGGGTTTCAAAGTAGGGGTTTAAACTAGGGTTAAGGTTTTAAAGTAGGGTTTTAAACTAGGGTTAGGGTTTCAAAGTAGGGTTTTGAACTAGGGTTAGGGTTTCAAAGTAGTGGTTTAAACTAGGGTTAGGGTTTCAAAGTAGATGTTTAAACTAGGGTTAGGGTTTCAAACTAGGGTTAGGGTTTCAAAGTAGGGTTTTAAACTAGGGTTAGGGTTTCAAAGTAGGGGTTTAAACTAGGGTTAGGGTTTCAAAGTAGGGGTTTAAACTAGGGTTAGGGTTTCATAGTAGGGGTTTAAACTAGGGTTAGGGTTTCAAAGTAGGGGTTTAAACTAGGGTTAGGGTTTCAAAGTAGGGGTTTAAACTAGGGTTAGGGTTTCAAAGTAGGGATTTAAACTAGGGTTAGGGTTTCAAAGTAGAGGTTTAAACTAAGGTTAGGGTTTCAAAGTAGGGGTTTAAACTAGGGTTAGGGTTTCAAAGTAGGGGTTTAAACTAGGATTAGGGTTTCAAACTAGGGTTAGAGTTTCAAAGTAGGGTTTTAAACTAGGGTTAGGGTTTCAAAGTAGGGGTTTAAACTAGGGTTAGGGTTTCAAAGTAGGGGTTTAAACTAGGGTTAGGGTTTCAAACTAGGGGTTTAAACTAGGGTAAGGGTTTCAAAGTAGGGTTTAAACCTAGGGTTAGGGTTTCAAAGTAGGGTTTTAAACTAGGGTTAGGGTTTCAAAGTAGTGGTTTAAACTAGGGTTAGGGTTTCAAACTAGGGTTAGGGTTTCAAAGTAGGGTTTTAAACTAGGGTTAGGGTTTCAAAGTAGGGGTTTAAACTAGGGGTTTAAACTAGGGTTAGTGTTTCAAAGTAGGGGTTTAAACTAGGGTTAGGGTTTCATAGTAGGGGTTTAAACTAGGGTTAGGGTTTCAAAGTAGGGGTTTAAACTAGGGTTAGGGTTTCAAACTAGGGTCAGGGTTTCAAAGTAGGGTTTTAAACTAGGGTTAGGGTTTCAAAGTAGGGGTTTAAACTAGGGTTAGGGTTTCAAAGTAGGGGTTTAAACTAGGGTTAGGGTTTCAAAGTAGGGGTTTAAACTAGGGTTAGGGTTTAAAAGTAGAATTTAAATTTAGGGTTAGGGTTCTAAAGTAGGGATTTAAACTCGGGTTAGGGTTTCAAAGTAGGGTTTTAAACTAGGGTTAGGGTTTCAATGTAGTAGTTTAAACTAGGGTTAGGGTTTCAAACTAGGGTTAGGGTTTCAAAGAAGGGTTTTAAACTAGGGTTAGGGTTTCAAAGTAGGGGTTTAAACTAGGGTTAGGGTTTCAAAGTAGGGGTTTAAACTAGGGTTAGGGTTTCATAGTAGGGGTTTAAACTAGGGTTAGGGTTTCAAAGTAGGGGTTTAAACTAGGGTTAGGGTTTCAAAGTAGGGGTTTAAACTAGGGTTAGGGTTTCAAAGTAGGGTTTTAAACTAGGGTTAGGGTTTCAAAGTAGGGGTTTAAACTAGGGTTAGGGGTTCAAAGTAGGGGTTTAAAGTAGGGTTAGGGTTAGGGTTAGGGTTAGGGTTTAGGGTTAGGGTTAGGGTTAGGGTTAGGGTTAGGGTTAGGGTTAGGGTTAGGGTTAGGGTTAGGGGTTAGGGTTAGGGTTAGGGTTAGGGTTAGGGTTAGGGTTAGGGTTAGGGTTAGGGTTAGGGGTTAGGGTTAGGGTTAGGGTTTCAAAGTAGGGGTTTAAACTAGGGTTACGGTTTTAAAGTAGGGTTTTAAACTAGGGTTAGGGTTTCAAAGTAGTGGTTTAAACTAGGGTTAGGGTTTCAAAGTAGGGGTTTAAACTAGGGTTAGGGTTTCAAAGTAGGGGTTCAAACTAGGGTTAGGGTTTCAATGTAGTGGTTTAAACTAGGGTTAGGGTTTCAAACTAGGGTTAGGGTTTCAAAGAAGGGTTTTAAACTAGGGTTAGGGTTTCAAAGTAGGGGTTTAAACTAGGGTTAAAGTTTCAAAGTAGGGGTTTAAACTAGGGTTAGGGTTTCATAGTAGGGGTTTAAACTAGGGTTAGGGTTTCAAAGTAGGGGTTTAAACTAGGGTTAGGGTTTCAAAGTAGGGATTTAAACTAGGGTTAGGGTTTCAAAGTAGGGATTTAAACTAGGGTTAGGGTTTCAAAGTAGAGGTTTAAACTAAGGTTAGGGTTTCAAAGTAGGGGTTTAAACTAGGGTTAGGGTTTCAAAGTAGGGGTTTAAACTAGGGTTAGGGTTTCAAAGTAGGGTTTTAAACTAGGGTTAGGGTTTTAAAGTAGGGGTTTAAACTAGGGTTAGGGTTTCAAAGTAAGGTTTAAACCTAGGGTTAGGGTTCTAAAGTAGGGATTTAAACTCGGGTTAGGGTTTCACAGTAGGGTTTTAAACTAGGGTTAGGGTTTCACAGTAGGGGTTTAAACTAGGGTTAGGGGTTCAAAGTAGGGGTTTAAAGTAGGGTTAGGGTTAGGGTTAAGGTTAGGGTTTAGGGTTAGGGTTAGTGTTAGGGTTAGGGTTAGGGGTTAGGGTTAGGGTTAGGGTTAGGGTTAGGGTTAGGGTTAGGGTTTAGGGTTAGGGTTAGGGTTAGGGTTAGGGTTAGGGTTAGGGTTAGGGGTTAGGGTTAGGGTTAGGGTTAGGGTTAGGGTTAGGGTTAGGGTTAGGGTTAGGGTTAGGGGTTAGGTTTAGGGTTAGGGTTTCAAAGTAGGGGTTTAAACTAGGGTTAAGGTTTTAAAGTAGGGTTTTAAACTAGGTTTAGGGTTTCAAAGTAGTGGTTTAAACTAGGGTTAGGGTTTCAAAGTAGGGGTTTAAACTAGGGTTAGGGTTTCAAAGTAGGGGTTTAAACTAGGGTTAGGGTTTCAAAGTAGGGGTTTAAACTAGGGTTAGGGTTTCAAAGTAGAATTTAAATTTAGGGTTAGGGTTCTAAAGTAGGGATTTAAACTCGGGTTAGGGTTTCAAAGTAGGGTTTTAAACTAGGGTTAGGGTTTCAATGTAGTAGTTTAAACTAGGGTTAGGGTTTCAAACTAGGGTTAGGGTTTCAAAGAAGGGTTTTAAACTAGGGTTAGGGTTTCAAAGTAGGGGTTTAAACTAGGGTTAGGGTTTCAAAGTAGGGGTTTAAACTAGGGTTAGGGTTTCAAAGTAGGGGTTTAAACTAGGGTTAGGGTTTCAAAGTAGGGGTTTAAACTAGGTTTAGGGTTTCAAAGTAGGGTTTAAACCTAGGGTTAGGGTTCTAAAGTAGGGATTTAAACTCGGGTTAGGGTTTCAAAATAGGGTTTTAAACTAGGGTTAGGGTTTCAAAGTAGGGGTTTAAACTAGGGTTAGGGTTTCAAAGTAGGGGTTTAAACTAGGGTTAGGGTTTCAAACTAGGGGTTTAAACTAGGGTTAGGGTTTCAAAGTAGGGTTTAAACCTAGGGTTAGGGTTTCAAAGTAGGGTTTTAAACTAGGGTTAGGGTTTCAAAGTAGTGGTTTAAACTAGGGTTAGGGTTTCAAACTAGGGTTAGGGTTTCAAAGTAGGGTTTTAAACTAGGGTTAGGGTTTCAAAGTAGGGGTTTAAACTAGGGTTAGGGTTTCAAAGTAGGGGTTTAAACTAGGGTTAGGGTTTCATAGTAGG
>NC_141239.1:2295000-2310000 GCF_054856555.1 Leptonotus elevatus | reverse complement strand
CATAGTAGGGGTTTAAACTAGGGTTAGGGTTTCAAAGTAGGGGTTTAAACTAGGGTTAGGGTTTCAAAGTAGGGATTTAAACTAGGGTTAGGGTTTCAAAGTAGGGATTTAAACTAGGGTTAGGGTTTCAAAGTAGAGGTTTAAACTAAGGTTAGGGTTTCAAAGTAGGGGTTTAAACTAGGGTTAGGGTTTCAAAGTAGGGGTTTAAACTAGGGTTAGGGTTTCAAAGTAGGGTTTTAAACTAGGGTTAGGGTTTTAAAGTAGGGGTTTAAACTAGGGTTAGGGTTTCAAAGTAAGGTTTAAACCTAGGGTTAGGGTTCTAAAGTAGGGATTTAAACTCGGGTTAGGGTTTCACAGTAGGGTTTTAAACTAGGGTTAGGGTTTCACAGTAGGGGTTTAAACTAGGGTTAGGGGTTCAAAGTAGGGGTTTAAAGTAGGGTTAGGGTTAGGGTTAGGGTTAGGGTTTAGGGTTAGGGTTAGGGTTAGGGTTAGGGTTAGGGGTTAGGGTTAGGGTTAGGGTTAGGGTTAGGGTTAGGGTTAGGGTTTAGGGTTAGGGTTAGGGTTAGGGTTAGGGTTAGGGTTAGGGGTTAGGGTTAGGGTTAGGGTTAGGGTTAGGGTTAGGGTTAGGGTTAGGGGTTAGGGTTAGGGTTAGGGTTTCAAAATAGGGGTTTAAACTAGGGTTAAGGTTTTAAAGTAGGGTTTTAAACTAGGGTTAGGGTTTCAAAGTAGGGTTTTGAACTAGGGTTAGGGTTTCAAAGTAGTGGTTTAAACTAGGGTTAGGGTTTCAAAGTAGATGTTTAAACTAGGGTTAGGGTTTCAAACTAGGGTTAGGGTTTCAAAGTAGGGTTTTAAACTAGGGTTAGGGTTTCAAAGTAGGGGTTTAAAGTAGGGTTAGGGTTAGGGTTAGGGTTAGGGTTTAGGGTTAGGGTTAGGGTTAGGGTTAGGGGTTAGGGTTAGGGTTAGGGTTAGGGTTAGGGTTTAGGGTTAGGGTTAGGGTTAGGGTTAGGGTTAGGGTTAGGGTTAGGGTTAGGGTTAGGGTTAGGGGTTAGGGTTAGGGTTAGGGTTAGGGTTAGGGTTAGGGTTAGGGTTAGGGTTAGGGTTAGGGTTAGGGGTTAGGGTTAGGGTTAGGGTTTCAAAGTAGGGGTTTAAACTAGGGTTAAGGTTTTAAAGTAGGGTTTTAAACTAGGGTTAGGGTTTCAAAGTAGTGGTTTAAACTAGGGTTAGGGTTTCAAAGTAGGGGTTTAAACTAGGGTAGGGTTTCAAAGTAGGGGTTTAAACTAGGGTTAGGGTTTCAATGTAGTGGTTTAAACTAGGGTTAGGGTTTCAAACTAGGGTTAGGGTTTCAAAGAAGGGTTTTAAACTAGGGTTAGGGTTTCAAAGTAGGGGTTTAAACTAGGGTTAGGGTTTCAAAGTAGGGGTTTAAACTAGGGTTAGGGTTTCATAGTAGGGGTTTAAACTAGGGTTAGGGTTTCAAAGTAGGGGTTTAAACTAGGGTTAGGGTTTCAAAGTAGTGGTTTAAACTAGGGTTAGGGTTTCAAACTAGGGTTAGGGTTTCAAAGTAGGGTTTTAAACTAGGGTTAGGGTTTCAAAGTAGGGGTTTAAACTAGGGTTAGGGTTTCAAAGTAGGGGTTTAAACTAGGGTTAGGGTTTCATAGTAGGGGTTTAAACTAGGGTTAGGGTTTCAAAGTAGGGGTTTAAACTAGGGTTAGGGTTTCAAAGTAGGGGTTTAAACTAGGGTTAGGGTTTCAAAGTAGGGATTTAAACTAGGGTTAGGGTTTCAAAGTAGAGGTTTAAACTAAGGTTAGGGTTTCAAAGTAGGGGTTTAAACTAGGGTTAGGGTTTCAAAGTAGGGGTTTAAACTAGGATTAGGGTTTCAAACTAGGGTTAGAGTTTCAAAGTAGGGTTTTAAACTAGGGTTAGGGTTTCAAAGTAGGGGTTTAAACTAGGGTTAGGGTTTCAAAGTAGGGGTTTAAACTAGGGTTAGGGTTTCAAACTAGGGGTTTAAACTAGGGTTAGGGTTTCAAAGTAGGGTTTAAACCTAGGGTTAGGGTTTCAAAGTAGGGTTTTAAACTAGGGTTAGGGTTTCAAAGTAGTGGTTTAAACTAGGGTTAGGGTTTCAAACTAGGGTTAGGGTTTCAAAGTAGGGTTTTAAACTAGGGTTAGGGTTTCAAAGTAGGGGTTTAAACTAGGGTTAGGGTTTCAAAGTAGGGGTTTAAACTAGGGTTAGGGTTTCATAGTAGGGGTTTAAACTAGGGTTAGGGTTTCAAAGTAGGGGTTTAAACTAGGGTTAGGGTTTCAAAGTAGGGGTTTAAACTAGGGTTAGGGTTTCAAAGTAGGGATTTAAACTAGGGTTAGGGTTTCAAAGTAGAGGTTTAAACTAAGGTTAGGGTTTCAAAGTAGGGGTTTAAACTAGGGTTAGGGTTTCAAAGTAGGGGTTTAAACTAGGGTTAGGGTTTCAAAGTAGGGTTTTAAACTAGGGTTAGGGTTTTAAAGTAGGGGTTTAAACTAGGGTTAGGGTTTCAAAGTAAGGTTTAAACCTAGGGTTAGGAGTCTAACGTAGGGATTTAAACTCGGGTTAGGGTTTCACAGTAGGGTTTTAAACTAGGGTTAGGGTTTCAAAGTAGGGGTTTAAACTAGGGTTAGGGGTTCAAAGTAGGGGTTTAAAGTAGGGTTAGGGTTAGGGTTAGGGTTAGGGTTTAGGGTTAGGGTTAGGGTTAGGGTTAGGGTTAGGGGTTAGGGTTAGGGTTAGGGTTAGGGTTAGGGTTAGGGTTAGGGTTAGGGTTTAGGGTTAGGGTTAGGGTTAGGGTTAGGGTTAGGGTTAGGGTTAGGGTTAGGGTTAGGGGTTAGGGTTAGGGTTAGGGTTAGGGTTAGGGTTAGGGTTAGGGTTAGGGTTAGGGGTTAGGTTTAGGGTTAGGGTTTCAAAGTAGGGGTTTAAACTAGGGTTAAGGTTTTAAAGTAGGGTTTTAAACTAGGGTTAGGGTTTCAAAGTAGTGGTTTAAACTAGGGTTAGGGTTTCAAAGTAGGGGTTTAAACTAGGGTTAGGGTTTCAAAGTAGGGGTTTAAACTAGGGTTAGGGTTTCAAAGTAGGGGTTTAAACTAGGGTTAGGGTTTCAAAGTAGGGGTTTAAACTAGGGTTAGGGTTTCAAAGTAGAATTTAAATTTAGGGTTAGGGTTCTAAAGTAGGGATTTAAACTCGGGTTAGGGTTTCAAAGTAGGGTTTTAAACTAGGGTTAGGGTTTCAATGTAGTAGTTTAAACTAGGGTTAGGGTTTCAAACTAGGGTTAGGGTTTCAAAGAAGGGTTTTAAACTAGGGTTAGGGTTTCAAAGTAGGGGTTTAAACTAGGGTTAGGGTTTCAAAGTAGGGGTTTAAACTAGGGTTAGGGTTTCAAAGTAGGGGTTTAAACTAGGGTTAGGGTTTCAAAGTAGGGGTTTAAACTAGGTTTAGGGTTTCAAAGTAGGGTTTAAACCTAGGGTTAGGGTTCTAAAGTAGGGATTTAAACTCGGGTTAGGGTTTCAAAGTAGGGTTTTAAACTAGGGTTAGGGTTTCAAAGTAGGGGTTTAAACTAGGGTTAGGGTTTCAAAGTAGGGGTTTAAACTAGGGTTAGGGTTTCAAACTAGGGGTTTAAACTAGGGTTAGGGTTTCAAAGTAGGGTTTAAACCTAGGGTTAGGGTTTCAAAGTAGGGTTTTAAACTAGGGTTAGGGTTTCAAAGTAGTGGTTTAAACTAGGGTTAGGGTTTCAAACTAGGGTTAGGGTTTCAAAGTAGGGTTTTAAACTAGGGTTAGGGTTTCAAAGTAGGGGTTTAAACTAGGGTTAGGGTTTCAAAGTAGGGGTTTAAACTAGGGTTAGGGTTTCATAGTAGGGGTTTAAACTAGGGTTAGGGTTTCAAAGTAGGGGTTTAAACTAGGGTTAGGGTTTCAAAGTAGGGATTTAAACTAGGGTTAGGGTTTCAAAGTAGGGATTTAAACTAGGGTTAGGGTTTCAAAGTAGAGGTTTAAACTAAGGTTAGGGTTTCAAAGTAGGGGTTTAAACTAGGGTTAGGGTTTCAAAGTAGGGGTTTAAACTAGGGTTAGGGTTTCAAAGTAGGGTTTTAAACTAGGGTTAGGGTTTTAAAGTAGGGGTTTAAACTAGGGTTAGGGTTTCAAAGTAAGGTTTAAACCTAGGGTTAGGGTTCTAAAGTAGGGATTTAAACTCGGGTTAGGGTTTCACAGTAGGGTTTTAAACTAGGGTTAGGGTTTCAAAGTAGGGGTTTAAACTAGGGTTAGGGGTTCAAAGTAGGGGTTTAAAGTAGGGTTAGGGTTAGGGTTAGGGTTAGGGTTTAGGGTTAGGGTTAGGGTTAGGGGTTAGGGTTAGGGTTAGGGTTAGGGTTAGGGTTAGGGTTAGGGTTTAGGGTTAGGGTTAGGGTTAGGGTTAGGGTTAGGGTTAGGGGTTAGGGTTAGGGTTAGGGTTAGGGTTAGGGTTAGGGTTAGGGTTAGGGGTTAGGGTTAGGGTTAGGGTTTCAAAGTAGGGGTTTAAACTAGGGTTAAGGTTTTAAAGTAGGGTTTTAAACTAGGGTTAGGGTTTCAAAGTAGGGTTTTGAACTAGGGTTAGGGTTTCAAAGTAGTGGTTTAAACTAGGGTTAGGGTTTCAAAGTAGATGTTTAAACTAGGGTTAGGGTTTCAAACTAGGGTTAGGGTTTCAAAGTAGGGTTTTAAACTAGGGTTAGGGTTTCAAAGTAGGGGTTTAAAGTAGGGTTAGGGTTAGGGTTAGGGTTAGGGTTTAGGGTTAGGGTTAGGGTTAGGGTTAGGGTTAGGGTTAGGGGTTAGGGTTAGGGTTAGGGTTAGGGTTAGGGTTTAGGGTTAGGGTTAGGGTTAGGGTTAGGGTTAGGGTTAGGGTTAGGGTTAGGGTTAGGGTTAGGGTTAGGGTTAGGGTTAGGGTTAGGGTTAGGGTTAGGGTTAGGGTTAGGGGTTAGGGTTAGGGTTAGGGTTTCAAAGTAGGGGTTTAAACTAGGGTTAAGGTTTTAAAGTAGGGTTTTAAACTAGGGTTAGGGTTTCAAAGTAGTGGTTTAAACTAGGGTTAGGGTTTCAAAGTAGGGGTTTAAACTAGGGTTAGGGTTTCAAAGTAGGGGTTTCAACTAGGGTTAGGGTTTCAATGTAGTGGTTTAAACTAGGGTTAGGGTTTCAAACTAGGGTTAGGGTTTCAAAGAAGGGTTTTAAACTAGGGTTAGGGTTTCAAAGTAGGGGTTTAAACTAGGGTTAGGGTTTCAAAGTAGGGGTTTAAACTAGGGTTAGGGTTTCATAGTAGGGGTTTAAACTAGGGTTAGGGTTTCAAAGTAGGGGTTTAAACTAGGGTTAGGGTTTCAAAGTAGTGGTTTAAACTAGGGTTAGGGTTTCAAACTAGGGTTAGGGTTTCAAAGTAGGGTTTTAAACTAGGGTTAGGGTTTCAAAGTAGGGGTTTAAACTAGGGTTAGGGTTTCAAAGTAGGGGTTTAAACTAGGGTTAGGGTTTCATAGTAGGGGTTTAAACTAGGGTTAGGGTTTCAAAGTAGGGATTTAAACTAGGGTTAGGGTTTCAAAGTAGGGGTTTAAAGTAGGGTTAGGGTTAGGGTTAGGGTTAGGGTTTAGGGTTAGGGTTAGGGTTAGGGTTAGGGTTAGGGTTAGGGTTAGGGGTTAGGGTTAGGGTTAGGGTTGGGGTTAGGGTTAGGGTTAGGGTTAAGGGTTAGGGTTAGGGTTAGGGTTTAGGGTTAGGGTTAGGGTTAGGGGTTAGGGTTAGGGTTAGGGGTTAGGGTTAGGGTTAGGGTTTCAAAGTAGGGGTTTAAACTAGGGTTAGGGTTTTAAAGTAGGGTTTTAAACTAGGGTTAGGGTTTCAAAGTAGTGGTTTAAACTAGGGTTAGGGTTTCAAAGTAGGGGTTTAAACTAGGGTTAGGGTTTCAAAGTAGGGGTTTAAACTAGGGTTAGGGTTTCAAAGTAGGGGTTTAAACTAGGGTTAGGGTTTCAAAGTAGGGGTTTAAACTAGGTTTAGGGTTTCAAAGTAGGGTTTAAACCTAGGGTTAGGGTTCTAAAGTAGGGATTTAAACTCGGGTTAGGGTTTCAAAGTAGGGTTTTAAACTAGGGTTAGGGTTTCAAAGTAGTGGTTTAAACTAGGATTAGGGTTTCAAACTAGGGTTAGAGTTTCAAAGTAGGGTTTTAAACTAGGGTTAGGGTTTCAAAGTAGGGGTTTAAACTAGGGTTAGGGTTTCAAAGTAGGGGTTTAAACTAGGGTTAGGGTTTCAAACTAGGGGTTTAAACTAGGGTTAGGGTTTCAAAGTAGGGTTTTAAACTAGAGTTAGGGTTTCAAAGTAGTGGTTTAAACTAGGGTTAGGGTTTCAAACTAGGGTTAGGGTTTCAAAGTAGGGTTTTAAACTAGGGTTAGGGTTTCAAAGTAGGGGTTTAAACTAGGGTTAGGGTTTCAAAGTAGGGGTTTAAACTAGGGTTAGGGTTTCATAGTAGGGGTTTAAACTAGGGTTAGGGTTTCAAAGTAGGGGTTTAAACTAGGGTTAGGGTTTCAAAGTAGGGGTTTAAACTAGGGTTAGGGTTTCAAAGTAGGGATTTAAACTAGGGTTAGGGTTTCAAAGTAGAGGTTTAAACTAAGGTTAGGGTTTCAAAGTAGGGGTTTAAACTAGGGTTAGGGTTTCAAAGTAGGGGTTTAAACTAGGGTTAGGGTTTCAAAGTAGGGTTTTAAACTAGGGTTAGGGTTTTAAAGTAGGGGTTTAAACTAGGGTTAGGGTTTCAAAGTAAGGTTTAAACCTAGGGTTAGGGTTCTAAAGTAGGGATTTAAACTCGGGTTAGGGTTTCACAGTAGGGTTTTAAACTAGGGTTATGGTTTCAAAGTAGGGGTTTAAACTAGGGTTAGGGGTTCAAAGTAGGAGTTTAAAGTAGGGTTAGGGTTAGGGTTAGGGTTAGGGTTTAGGGTTAGGGTTAGGGTTAGGGTTAGGGTTAGGGTTAGGGTTAGGGGTTAGGGTTAGGGTTAGGGTTAGGGTTAGGGTTAGGGTTAGGGTTAGGGTTAGGGTTAGGGGTTAGGGTTAGGGTTAGGGTTTCAAAGTAGGGGTTTAAACTAGGGTTAAGGTTTTAAAGTAGGGTTTTAAACTAGGGTTAGGGTTTCAAAGTAGTGGTTTAAACTAGGGTTAGGGTTTCAAAGTAGGGGTTTAAACTAGGGTTAGGGTTTCAAAGTAGGGGTTTAAACTAGGGTTAGGGTTTCAAAGTAGGGGTTTTAAACTAGGGTTAGGGTTTCAAAGTAGGGGTTTAAACTAGGGTTAGGGTTTCAAAGTAGAATTTAAATTTAGGGTTAGGGTTCTAAAGTAGGGATTTAAACTCGGGTTAGGGTTTCAAAGTAGGGTTTAAAACTAGGGTTAGGGTTTCAATGTAGTAGTTTAAACTAGGGTTAGGGTTTCAAACTAGGGTTAGGGTTTCAAAGAAGGGTTTTAAACTAGGGTTAGGGTTTCAAAGTAGGGGTTTAAACTAGGGTTAGGGTTTCAAAGTAGGGGTTTAAACTAGGGTTAGGGTTTCAAAGTAGGGGTTTAAACTAGGGTTAGGGTTTCAAAGTAGGGGTTTAAACTAGGTTTAGGGTTTCAAAGTAGGGTTTAAACCTAGGGTTAGGGTTGTAAAGTAGGGATTTAAACTCGGGTTAGAGTTTCAAAGTAGGGTTTTAAACTAGGGTTAGGGTTTCAAAGTAGGGGTTTAAACTAGGGTTAGGGTTTCAAAGTAGGGGTTTAAACTAGGGTTAGGGTTTCAAACTAGGGGTTTAAACTAGGGTTAGGGTTTCAAAGTAGGGTTTAAACCTAGGGTTAGGGTTTCAAAGTAGGGTTTTAAACTAGGGTTAGGGTTTCAAAGTAGTGGTTTAAACTAGGGTTAGGGTTTCAAACTAGGGTTAGGGTTTCAAAGTAGGGTTTTAAACTAGGGTTAGGGTTTTAAAGTAGGGGTTTAAACTAGGGTTAGGGTTTCAAAGTAGGGGTTTAAACTAGGGTTAGGGTTTCATAGTAGGGGTTTAAACTAGGGTTAGGGTTTCAAAGTAGGGGTTTAAACTAGGGTTAGGGTTTCAAAGTAGGGGTTTAAACTAGGGTTAGGGTTTCAAAGTAGGGATTTAAACTAGGGTTAGGGTTTCAAAGTAGAGGTTTAAACTAAGGTTAGGGTTTCAAAGTAGGGGTTTAAACTAGGGTTAGGGTTTCAAAGTAGGGGTTTAAACTAGGATTAGGGTTTCAAACTAGGGTTAGAGTTTCAAAGTAGGGTTTTGAACTAGGGTTAGGGTTTCAAAGTAGGGGTTTAAACTAGGGTTAGGGTTTCAAAGTAGGGGTTTAAACTAGGGTTAGGGTTTCAAACTAGGGGTTTAAACTAGGGTTAGGGTTTCAAAGTAGGGTTTAAACCTAGGGTTAGGGTTTCAAAGTAGGGTTTTAAACTAGGGTTAGGGTTTCAAAGTAGTGGTTTAAACTAGGGTTAGGGTTTCAAACTAGGGTTAGGGTTTCAAAGTAGGGTTTTAAACTAGGGTTAGGGTTTCAAAGTAGGGGTTTAAACTAGGGTTAGGGTTTCAAAGTAGGGGTTTAAACTAGGGTTAGGGTTTCATAGTAGGGGTTTAAACTAGGGTTAGGGTTTCAAAGTAGGGGTTTAAACTAGGGTTAGGGTTTCAAAGTAGGGGTTTAAACTAGGGTTAGGGTTTCAAAGTAGGGATTTAAACTAGGGTTAGGGTTTCAAAGTAGAGGTTTAAACTAAGGTTAGGGTTTCAAAGTAGGGGTTTAAACTAGGGTTAGGGTTTCAAAGTAGGGGTTTAAACTAGGGTTAGGGTTTCAAAGTAGGGTTTTAAACTAGGGTTAGGGTTTTAAAGTAGGGGTTTAAACTAGGGTTAGGGTTTCAAAGTAAGGTTTAAACCTAGGGTTAGGGTTCTAAAGTAGGGATTTAAACTCGGGTTAGGGTTTCACAGTAGGGTTTTAAACTAGGGTTAGGGTTTCAAAGTAGGGGTTTAAACTAGGGTTAGGGGTTCAAAGTAGGGGTTTAAAGTAGGGTTAGGGTTAGGGTTAGGGTTAGGGTTTAGGGTTAGGGTTAGGGTTAGGGTTAAAGGGTTAGGGTTAGGGTTAGGGTTAGGGTTAGGGTTAGGGTTAGGGTTTAGGGTTAGGGTTAGGGTTAGGGTTAGGGTTAGGGTTAGGGGTTAGGGTTAGGGTTAGGGTTAGGGTTAGGGTTAGGGTTAGGGTTAGGGTTAGGGTTAGGGGTTAGGGTTAGGGTTAGGGTTTCAAAGTAGGGGTTTAAACTAGGGTTAAGGTTTTAAAGTAGGGTTTTAAACTAGGGTTAGGGTTTCAAAGTAGGGTTTTGAACTAGGGTTAGGGTTTCAAAGTAGTGGTTTAAACTAGGGTTAGGGTTTCAAAGTAGATGTTTAAACTAGGGTTAGGGTTTCAAACTAGGGTTAGGGTTTCAAAGTAGGGTTTTAAACTAGGGTTAGGGTTTCAAAGTAGGGGTTTAAAGTAGGGTTAGGGTTAGGGTTAGGGTTAGGGTTTAGGGTTAGGGTTAGGGTTAGGGTTAGGGTTAGGGGTTAGGGTTAGGGTTAGGGTTAGGGTTAGGGTTTAGGGTTAGGGTTAGGGTTAGGGTTAGGGTTAGGGTTAGGGTTAGGGTTAGGGTTAGGGGTTAGGGTTAGGGTTAGGGTTAGGGTTAGGGGTTAGGGTTAGGGTTAAGGTTTCAAAGTAGGGGTTTAAACTAGGGTTAAGGTTTTAAAGTAGGGTTTTAAACTAGGGTTAGGGTTTCAAAGTAGTGGTTTAAACTAGGGTTAGGGTTTCAAAGTAGGGGTTTAAACTAGGGTTAGGGTTTCAAAGTAGGGGTTTAAACTAGGGTTAGGGTTTCAATGTAGTGGTTTAAACTAGGGTTAGGGTTTCAAACTAGGGTTAGGGTTTCAAAGAAGGGTTTTAAACTAGGGTTAGGGTTTCAAAGTAGGGGTTTAAACTAGGATTAGGGTTTCAAAGTAGGGGTTTAAACTAGGGTTAGGGTTTCATAGTAGGGGTTTAAACTAGGGTTAGGGTTTCAAAGTAGGGGTTTAAACTAGGGTTAGGGTTTCAAAGTAGGGGTTTAAACTCGGGTTAGGGTTTCAAAGTAGGGTTTTAAACTAGGGTTAGGGTTTCAAAGTAGTGGTTTAAACTAGGGTTAGGGTTTCAAACTAGGGTTAGGGTTTCAAAGTAGGGTTTTAAACTAGGGTTAGGGTTTCAAAGTAGGGGTTTAAACTAGGGTTAGGGGTTCAAAGTAGGGGTTTAAAGTAGGGTTAGGGTTAGGGTTAGGGTTAGGGTTTAGGGTTAGGGTTAGGGTTAGGGTTAGGGTTAGGGTTAGGGGTTAGGGTTAGGGGTTAGGGTTAGGGTTAGGGTTAGGGTTAGGGTTAGGGTTTAGGGTTAGGGTTAGGGTTAGGGTTAGGGTTAGGGTTAGGGTTAGGGGTTAGGGTTAGGGTTAGGGTTAGGGTTAGGGTTAGGGGTTAGGGTTAGGGTTAGGGTTTCAAAGTAGGGGTTTAAACTAGGGTTAAGGTTTTAAAGTAGGGTTTTAAACTAGGGTTAGGGTTTCAAAGTAGTGGTTTAAACTAGGGTTAGGGTTTCAAAGTAGGGGTTTAAACTAGGGGTAGGGTTTCAAAGTAGGGGTTTAAACTAGGGTTAGGGTTTCAAAGTAGGGGTTTAAACTAGGGTTAGGGTTTTAAAGTAGGGGTTTAAACTAGGGTTAGGGTTTCAAAGTAGAATTTAAATTTAGGGTTAGGGTTCTAAAGTAGGGATTTAAACTCGGGTTAGGGTTTCAAAGTAGGGTTTAAAACTAGGGTTAGGGTTTCAATGTAGTAGTTTAAACTAGGGTTAGGGTTTCAAACTAGGGTTAGGGTTTCAAAGAAGGGTTTTAAACTAGGGTTAGGGTTTCAAAGTAGGGGTTTAAACTAGGGTTAGGGTTTCAAAGTAGGGGTTTAAACTAGGGTTAGGGTTTCAAAGTAGGGGTTTAAACTAGGGTTAGGGTTTCAAAGTAGGGGTTTAAACTAGGTTTAGGGTTTCAAAGTAGGGTTTAAACCTAGGGTTAGGGTTCTAAAGTAGGGATTTAAACTCGGGTTAGGGTTTCAAAGTAGGATTTTAAACTAGGGTTAGGGTTTCAAAGTAGGGGTTTAAACTAGGGTTAGGGTTTCAAAGTAGGGGTTTAAACTAGGGTTAGGGTTTCAAACTAGGGGTTTAAACTAGGGTTAGGGTTTCAAAGTAGGGTTTAAACCTAGGGTTAGGGTTTCAAAGTAGGGTTTTAAACTAGGGTTAGGGTTTCAAAGTAGTGGTTTAAACTAGGGTTAGGGTTTCAAACTAGGGTTAGGGTTTCAAAGTAGGGTTTTAAACTAGGGTTAGGGTTTCAAAGTAGGGGTTTAAACTAGGGTTAGGGTTTCAAAGTAGGGGTTTAAACTAGGGTTAGGGTTTCATAGTAGGGGTTTAAACTAGGGTTAGGGTTTCAAAGTAGGGGTTTAAACTAGGGTTAGGGTTTCAAAGTAGGGATTTAAACTAGGGTTAGGGTTTCAAAGTAGGGATTTAAACTAGGGTTAGGGTTTCAAAGTAGAGGTTTAAACTAAGGTTAGGGTTTCAAAGTAGGGGTTTAAACTAGGGTTAGGGTTTCAAAGTAGGGGTTTAAACTATGGTTAGGGTTTCAAAGTAGGGTTTTAAACTAGGGTTAGGGTTTTAAAGTAGGGGTTTAAACTAGGGTTAGGGTTTCAAAGTAAGGTTTAAACCTAGGGTTAGGGTTCTAAAGTAGGGATTTAAACTCGGGTTAGGGTTTCACAGTAGGGTTTTAAACTAGGGTTAGGGTTTCAAAGTAGGGGTTTAAACTAGGGTTAGGGGTTCAAAGTAGGGGTTTAAAGTAGGGTTAGGGTTAGGGTTAGGGTTAGGGTTTAGGGTTAGGGTTAGGGTTAGGGTTAGGGTTAGGGTTAGGGTTAGGGTTAGGGGTTAGGGTTAGGGTTAGGGTTAGGGTTAGGGTTAGGGTTAGGGTTAGGGTTTAGGGTTAGGGTTAGGGTTAGGGTTAGGGTTAGGGTTAGGGTTAGGGGTTAGGGTTAGGGTTAGGGTTAGGGTTAGGGTTAGGGTTAGGGTTAGGGTTAGGGGTTAGGGTTAGGGTTAGGGTTTCAAAGTAGGGGTTTAAACTAGGGTTAAGGTTTTAAAGTAGGGTTTTAAACTAGGGTTAGGGTTTCAAAGTAGGGTTTTGAACTAGGGTTAGGGTTTCAAAGTAGTGGTTTAAACTAGGGTTAGGGTTTCAAAGTAGATGTTTAAACTAGGGTTAGGGTTTCAAACTAGGGTTAGGGTTTCAAAGTAGGGTTTTAAACTAGGGTTAGGGTTTCAAAGTAGGGGTTTAAACTAGGGTTAGGGTTTCAAAGTAGGGGTTTAAACTAGGGTTAGGGTTTCATAGTAGGGGTTTAAACTAGGGTTAGGGTTTCAAAGTAGGGGTTTAAACTAGGGTTAGGGTTTCAAAGTAGGGGTTTAAACTAGGGTTAGGGTTTCAAAGTAGGGATTTAAACTAGGGTTAGGGTTTCAAAGTAGAGGTTTAAACTAAGGTTAGGGTTTCAAAGTAGGGGTTTAAACTAGGGTTAGGGTTTCAAAGTAGGGGTTTAAACTAGGATTAGGGTTTCAAACTAGGGTTAGAGTTTCAAAGTAGGGTTTTAAACTAGGGTTAGGGTTTCAAAGTAGGGGTTTAAACTAGGGTTAGGGTTTCAAAGTAGGGGTTTAAACTAGGGTTAGGGTTTCAAACTAGGGGTTTAAACTAGGGTAAGGGTTTCAAAGTAGGGTTTAAACCTAGGGTTAGGGTTTCAAAGTAGGGTTTTAAACTAGGGTTAGGGTTTCAAAGTAGTGGTTTAAACTAGGGTTAGGGTTTCAAACTAGGGTTAGGGTTTCAAAGTAGGGTTTTAAACTAGGGTTAGGGTTTCAAAGTAGGGGTTTAAACTAGGGGTTTAAACTAGGGTTAGTGTTTCAAAGTAGGGGTTTAAACTAGGGTTAGGGTTTCATAGTAGGGGTTTAAACTAGGGTTAGGGTTTCAAAGTAGGGGTTTAAACTAGGGTTAGGGTTTCAAACTAGGGTCAGGGTTTCAAAGTAGGGTTTTAAACTAGGGTTAGGGTTTCAAAGTAGGGGTTTAAACTAGGGTTAGGGTTTCAAAGTAGGGGTTTAAACTAGGGTTAGGGTTTCAAAGTAGGGGTTTAAACTAGGGTTAGGGTTTAAAAGTAGAATTTAAATTTAGGGTTAGGGTTCTAAAGTAGGGATTTAAACTCGGGTTAGGGTTTCAAAGTAGGGTTTTAAACTAGGGTTAGGGTTTCAATGTAGTAGTTTAAACTAGGGTTAGGGTTTCAAACTAGGGTTAGGGTTTCAAAGAAGGGTTTTAAACTAGGGTTAGGGTTTCAAAGTAGGGGTTTAAACTAGGGTTAGGGTTTCAAAGTAGGGGTTTAAACTAGGGTTAGGGTTTCATAGTAGGGGTTTAAACTAGGGTTAGGGTTTCAAAGTAGGGGTTTAAACTAGGGTTAGGGTTTCAAAGTAGGGGTTTAAACTAGGGTTAGGGTTTCAAAGTAGGGTTTTAAACTAGGGTTAGGGTTTCAAAGTAGGGGTTTAAACTAGGGTTAGGGGTTCAAAGTAGGGGTTTAAAGTAGGGTTAGGGTTAGGGTTAGGGTTAGGGTTTAGGGTTAGGGTTAGGGTTAGGGTTAGGGTTAGGGTTAGGGTTAGGGTTAGGGTTAGGGGTTAGGGTTAGGGTTAGGGTTAGGGTTAGGGTTAGGGTTAGGGTTAGGGTTAGGGTTAGGGGTTAGGGTTAGGGTTAGGGTTTCAAAGTAGGGGTTTAAACTAGGGTTACGGTTTTAAAGTAGGGTTTTAAACTAGGGTTAGGGTTTCAAAGTAGTGGTTTAAACTAGGGTTAGGGTTTCAAAGTAGGGGTTTAAACTAGGGTTAGGGTTTCAAAGTAGGGGTTCAAACTAGGGTTAGGGTTTCAATGTAGTGGTTTAAACTAGGGTTAGGGTTTCAAACTAGGGTTAGGGTTTCAAAGAAGGGTTTTAAACTAGGGTTAGGGTTTCAAAGTAGGGGTTTAAACTAGGGTTAAAGTTTCAAAGTAGGGGTTTAAACTAGGGTTAGGGTTTCATAGTAGGGGTTTAAACTAGGGTTGGGGTTTCAAAGTAGGGGTTTAAACTAGGGTTAGGGTTTCAAAGTAGGGGTTTAAACTAGGGTTAGGGTTTCAAAGTAGGGGTTTAAACTCGGGTTAGGGTTTCAAAGTAGTGGTTTAAACTAGGGTTAGGGTTTCAAACTAGGGTTAGGGTTTCAAAGTAGGGTTTTAAACTAGGGTTAGGGTTTCAAAGTAGGGGTTTAAACTAGGGTTAGGGTTTCAAAGTAGGGGTTTAAACTAGGGTTAGGGTTTCATAGTAGGGGTTTAAACTAGAGTTAGGGTTTCAAACTAGGGGTTTAAACTAGGGTTAGGGTTTCAAAGTATGGGTTTAAACTAGGGTTAGGGTTTCAAAGTAGGGATTTAAACTAGGGTTAGGGTTTCAAAGTAGGGGTTTAAAGAAGGGTTAGGGTTAGGGTTAGGGTTTAGGGTTAGGGTTAGGGTTAGGGTTAGGGTTAGGGTTAGGGGTTAGGGTTAGGGTTGGGGTTAGGGTTAGGGTTAGGGTTAAGGGTTAGGGTTAGGGTTAGGGTTTAGGGTTAGGGTTAGGGTTAGGGGTTAGGGTTAGGGTTAGGGTTAGGGGTTAGGGTTAGGGTTAGGGTTTCAAAGTAGGGGTTTAAACTAGGGTTAGGGTTTTAAAGTAGGGTTTTAAACTAGGGTTAGGGTTTCAAAGTAGTGGTTTAAACTAGGGTTAGGGTTTCAAAGTAGGGGTTTAAACTAGGGTTAGGGTTTCAAAGTAGGGGTTTAAACTAGGGTTAGGGTTTCAAAGTAGGGGTTTAAACTAGGGTTAGGGTTTCAAAGTAGGGGTTTAAACTAGGTTTAGGGTTTCAAAGTAGGGTTTAAACCTAGGGTTAGGGTTCTAAAGTAGGGATTTAAACTCGGGTTAGGGTTTCAAAGTAGGGG
>NC_141239.1:2267500-2290000 GCF_054856555.1 Leptonotus elevatus | reverse complement strand
ATTTAAATTTAGGGTTAGGGTTCTAAAGTAGGGATTTAAACTCGGGTTAGGGTTTCAAAGTAGGGTTTAAAACTAGGGTTAGGGTTTCAATGTAGTAGTTTAAACTAGGGTTAGGGTTTCAAACTAGGGTTAGGGTTTCAAAGAAGGGTTTTAAACTAGGGTTAGGGTTTCAAAGTAGGGGTTTAAACTAGGGTTAGGGTTTCAAAGTAGGGGTTTAAACTAGGGTTAGGGTTTCAAAGTAGGGGTTTAAACTAGGGTTAGGGTTTCAAAGTAGGGGTTTAAACTAGGTTTAGGGTTTCAAAGTAGGGTTTAAACCTAGGGTTAGGGTTGTAAAGTAGGGATTTAAACTCGGGTTAGAGTTTCAAAGTAGGGTTTTAAACTAGGGTTAGGGTTTCAAACTAGGGGTTTAAACTAGGGTTAGGGTTTCAAAGTAGGGTTTAAACCTAGGGTTAGGGTTTCAAAGTAGGGTTTTAAACTAGGGTTAGGGTTTCAAAGTAGTGGTTTAAACTAGGGTTAGGGTTTCAAACTAGGGTTAGGGTTTCAAAGTAGGGTTTTAAACTAGGGTTAGGGTTTCAAAGTAGGGGTTTAAACTAGGGTTAGGGTTTCAAAGTAGGGGTTTAAACTAGGGTTAGGGTTTCATAGTAGGGGTTTAAACTAGGGTTAGGGTTTCAAAGTAGGGGTTTAAACTAGGGTTAGGGTTTCAAAGTAGGGGTTTAAACTAGGGTTAGGGTTTCAAAGTAGGGATTTAAACTAGGGTTAGGGTTTCAAAGTAGAGGTTTAAACTAAGGTTAGGGTTTCAAAGTAGGGGTTTAAACTAGGGTTAGGGTTTCAAAGTAGGGGTTTAAACTAGGATTAGGGTTTCAAACTAGGGTTAGAGTTTCAAAGTAGGGTTTTGAACTAGGGTTAGGGTTTCAAAGTAGGGGTTTAAACTAGGGTTAGGGTTTCAAAGTAGGGGTTTAAACTAGGGTTAGGGTTTCAAACTAGGGGTTTAAACTAGGGTTAGGGTTTCAAAGTAGGGTTTAAACCTAGGGTTAGGGTTTCAAAGTAGGGTTTTAAACTAGGGTTAGGGTTTCAAAGTAGTGGTTTAAACTAGGGTTAGGGTTTCAAACTAGGGTTAGGGTTTCAAAGTAGGGTTTTAAACTAGGGTTAGGGTTTCAAAGTAGGGGTTTAAACTAGGGTTAGGGTTTCAAAGTAGGGGTTTAAACTAGGGTTAGGGTTTCATAGTAGGGGTTTAAACTAGGGTTAGGGTTTCAAAGTAGGGGTTTAAACTAGGGTTAGGGTTTCAAAGTAGGGGTTTAAACTAGGGTTAGGGTTTCAAAGTAGGGATTTAAACTAGGGTTAGGGTTTCAAAGTAGAGGTTTAAACTAAGGTTAGGGTTTCAAAGTAGGGGTTTAAACTAGGGTTAGGGTTTCAAAGTAGGGGTTTAAACTAGGGTTAGGGTTTCAAAGTAGGGTTTTAAACTAGGGTTAGGGTTTTAAAGTAGGGGTTTAAACTAGGGTTAGGGTTTCAAAGTAAGGTTTAAACCTAGGGTTAGGGTTCTAAAGTAGGGATTTAAACTCGGGTTAGGGTTTCACAGTAGGGTTTTAAACTAGGGTTAGGGTTTCAAAGTAGGGGTTTAAACTAGGGTTAGGGGTTCAAAGTAGGGGTTTAAAGTAGGGTTAGGGTTAGGGTTAGGGTTAGGGTTTAGGGTTAGGGTTAGGGTTAGGGTTAAAGGGTTAGGGTTAGGGTTAGGGTTAGGGTTAGGGTTAGGGTTAGGGTTAGGGTTTAGGGTTAGGGTTAGGGTTAGGGTTAGGGTTAGGGTTAGGGGTTAGGGTTAGGGTTAGGGTTAGGGTTAGGGTTAGGGTTAGGGTTAGGGTTAGGGTTAGGGTTAGGGGTTAGGGTTAGGGTTAGGGTTTCAAAGTAGGGGTTTAAACTAGGGTTAAGGTTTTAAAGTAGGGTTTTAAACTAGGGTTAGGGTTTCAAAGTAGGGTTTTGAACTAGGGTTAGGGTTTCAAAGTAGTGGTTTAAACTAGGGTTAGGGTTTCAAAGTAGATGTTTAAACTAGGGTTAGGGTTTCAAACTAGGGTTAGGGTTTCAAAGTAGGGTTTTAAACTAGGGTTAGGGTTTCAAAGTAGGGGTTTAAAGTAGGGTTAGGGTTAGGGTTAGGGTTAGGGTTTAGGGTTAGGGTTAGGGTTAGGGTTAGGGTTAGGGGTTAGGGTTAGGGTTAGGGTTAGGGTTAGGGTTTAGGGTTAGGGTTAGGGTTAGGGTTAGGGTTAGGGTTAGGGTTAGGGTTAGGGTTAGGGGTTAGGGTTAGGGTTAGGGTTAGGGTTAGGGGTTAGGGTTAGGGTTAAGGTTTCAAAGTAGGGGTTTAAACTAGGGTTAAGGTTTTAAAGTAGGGTTTTAAACTAGGGTTAGGGTTTCAAAGTAGTGGTTTAAACTAGGGTTAGGGTTTCAAAGTAGGGGTTTAAACTAGGGTTAGGGTTTCAAAGTAGGGGTTTAAACTAGGGTTAGGGTTTCAATGTAGTGGTTTAAACTAGGGTTAGGGTTTCAAACTAGGGTTAGGGTTTCAAAGAAGGGTTTTAAACTAGGGTTAGGGTTTCAAAGTAGGGGTTTAAACTAGGATTAGGGTTTCAAAGTAGGGGTTTAAACTAGGGTTAGGGTTTCATAGTAGGGGTTTAAACTAGGGTTAGGGTTTCAAAGTAGGGGTTTAAACTAGGGTTAGGGTTTCAAAGTAGGGGTTTAAACTAGGGTTAGGGTTTCAAAGTAGGGGTTTAAACTCGGGTTAGGGTTTCAAAGTAGGGTTTTAAACTAGGGTTAGGGTTTCAAAGTAGTGGTTTAAACTAGGGTTAGGGTTTCAAACTAGGGTTAGGGTTTCAAAGTAGGGTTTTAAACTAGGGTTAGGGTTTCAAAGTAGGGGTTTAAACTAGGGTTAGGGGTTCAAAGTAGGGGTTTAAAGTAGGGTTAGGGTTAGGGTTAGGGTTAGGGTTTAGGGTTAGGGTTAGGGTTAGGGTTAGGGTTAGGGTTAGGGGTTAGGGTTAGGGGTTAGGGTTAGGGTTAGGGTTAGGGTTAGGGTTAGGGTTTAGGGTTAGGGTTAGGGTTAGGGTTAGGGTTAGGGTTAGGGTTAGGGTTAGGGGTTAGGGTTAGGGTTAGGGTTAGGGTTAGGGTTAGGGTTAGGGGTTAGGGTTAGGGTTAGGGTTTCAAAGTAGGGGTTTAAACTAGGGTTAAGGTTTTAAAGTAGGGTTTTAAACTAGGGTTAGGGTTTCAAAGTAGTGGTTTAAACTAGGGTTAGGGTTTCAAAGTAGGGGTTTAAACTAGGGGTAGGGTTTCAAAGTAGGGGTTTAAACTAGGGTTAGGGTTTCAAAGTAGGGGTTTAAACTAGGGTTAGGGTTTTAAAGTAGGGGTTTAAACTAGGGTTAGGGTTTCAAAGTAGAATTTAAATTTAGGGTTAGGGTTCTAAAGTAGGGATTTAAACTCGGGTTAGGGTTTCAAAGTAGGGTTTAAAACTAGGGTTAGGGTTTCAATGTAGTAGTTTAAACTAGGGTTAGGGTTTCAAACTAGGGTTAGGGTTTCAAAGAAGGGTTTTAAACTAGGGTTAGGGTTTCAAAGTAGGGGTTTAAACTAGGGTTAGGGTTTCAAAGTAGGGGTTTAAACTAGGGTTAGGGTTTCAAAGTAGGGGTTTAAACTAGGGTTAGGGTTTCAAAGTAGGGGTTTAAACTAGGTTTAGGGTTTCAAAGTAGGGTTTAAACCTAGGGTTAGGGTTCTAAAGTAGGGATTTAAACTCGGGTTAGGGTTTCAAAGTAGGATTTTAAACTAGGGTTAGGGTTTCAAAGTAGGGGTTTAAACTAGGGTTAGGGTTTCAAAGTAGGGGTTTAAACTAGGGTTAGGGTTTCAAACTAGGGGTTTAAACTAGGGTTAGGGTTTCAAAGTAGGGTTTAAACCTAGGGTTAGGGTTTCAAAGTAGGGTTTTAAACTAGGGTTAGGGTTTCAAAGTAGTGGTTTAAACTAGGGTTAGGGTTTCAAACTAGGGTTAGGGTTTCAAAGTAGGGTTTTAAACTAGGGTTAGGGTTTCAAAGTAGGGGTTTAAACTAGGGTTAGGGTTTCAAAGTAGGGGTTTAAACTAGGGTTAGGGTTTCATAGTAGGGGTTTAAACTAGGGTTAGGGTTTCAAAGTAGGGGTTTAAACTAGGGTTAGGGTTTCAAAGTAGGGATTTAAACTAGGGTTAGGGTTTCAAAGTAGGGATTTAAACTAGGGTTAGGGTTTCAAAGTAGAGGTTTAAACTAAGGTTAGGGTTTCAAAGTAGGGGTTTAAACTAGGGTTAGGGTTTCAAAGTAGGGGTTTAAACTAGGGTTAGGGTTTCAAAGTAGGGTTTTAAACTAGGGTTAGGGTTTTAAAGTAGGGGTTTAAACTAGGGTTAGGGTTTCAAAGTAAGGTTTAAACCTAGGGTTAGGGTTCTAAAGTAGGGATTTAAACTCGGGTTAGGGTTTCACAGTAGGGTTTTAAACTAGGGTTAGGGTTTCAAAGTAGGGGTTTAAACTAGGGTTAGGGGTTCAAAGTAGGGGTTTAAAGTAGGGTTAGGGTTAGGGTTAGGGTTAGGGTTTAGGGTTAGGGTTAGGGTTAGGGTTAGGGTTAGGGTTAGGGTTAGGGTTAGGGGTTAGGGTTAGGGTTAGGGTTAGGGTTAGGGTTAGGGTTAGGGTTAGGGTTTAGGGTTAGGGTTAGGGTTAGGGTTAGGGTTAGGGTTAGGGGTTAGGGTTAGGGTTAGGGTTAGGGTTAGGGTTAGGGTTAGGGTTAGGGTTAGGGGTTAGGGTTAGGGTTAGGGTTTCAAAGTAGGGGTTTAAACTAGGGTTAAGGTTTTAAAGTAGGGTTTTAAACTAGGGTTAGGGTTTCAAAGTAGGGTTTTGAACTAGGGTTAGGGTTTCAAAGTAGTGGTTTAAACTAGGGTTAGGGTTTCAAAGTAGATGTTTAAACTAGGGTTAGGGTTTCAAACTAGGGTTAGGGTTTCAAAGTAGGGTTTTAAACTAGGGTTAGGGTTTCAAAGTAGGGGTTTAAACTAGGGTTAGGGTTTCAAAGTAGGGGTTTAAACTAGGGTTAGGGTTTCATAGTAGGGGTTTAAACTAGGGTTAGGGTTTCAAAGTAGGGGTTTAAACTAGGGTTAGGGTTTCAAAGTAGGGGTTTAAACTAGGGTTAGGGTTTCAAAGTAGGGATTTAAACTAGGGTTAGGGTTTCAAAGTAGAGGTTTAAACTAAGGTTAGGGTTTCAAAGTAGGGGTTTAAACTAGGGTTAGGGTTTCAAAGTAGGGGTTTAAACTAGGATTAGGGTTTCAAACTAGGGTTAGAGTTTCAAAGTAGGGTTTTAAACTAGGGTTAGGGTTTCAAAGTAGGGGTTTAAACTAGGGTTAGGGTTTCAAAGTAGGGGTTTAAACTAGGGTTAGGGTTTCAAACTAGGGGTTTAAACTAGGGTAAGGGTTTCAAAGTAGGGTTTAAACCTAGGGTTAGGGTTTCAAAGTAGGGTTTTAAACTAGGGTTAGGGTTTCAAAGTAGTGGTTTAAACTAGGGTTAGGGTTTCAAACTAGGGTTAGGGTTTCAAAGTAGGGTTTTAAACTAGGGTTAGGGTTTCAAAGTAGGGGTTTAAACTAGGGGTTTAAACTAGGGTTAGTGTTTCAAAGTAGGGGTTTAAACTAGGGTTAGGGTTTCATAGTAGGGGTTTAAACTAGGGTTAGGGTTTCAAAGTAGGGGTTTAAACTAGGGTTAGGGTTTCAAACTAGGGTCAGGGTTTCAAAGTAGGGTTTTAAACTAGGGTTAGGGTTTCAAAGTAGGGGTTTAAACTAGGGTTAGGGTTTCAAAGTAGGGGTTTAAACTAGGGTTAGGGTTTCAAAGTAGGGGTTTAAACTAGGGTTAGGGTTTAAAAGTAGAATTTAAATTTAGGGTTAGGGTTCTAAAGTAGGGATTTAAACTCGGGTTAGGGTTTCAAAGTAGGGTTTTAAACTAGGGTTAGGGTTTCAATGTAGTAGTTTAAACTAGGGTTAGGGTTTCAAACTAGGGTTAGGGTTTCAAAGAAGGGTTTTAAACTAGGGTTAGGGTTTCAAAGTAGGGGTTTAAACTAGGGTTAGGGTTTCAAAGTAGGGGTTTAAACTAGGGTTAGGGTTTCATAGTAGGGGTTTAAACTAGGGTTAGGGTTTCAAAGTAGGGGTTTAAACTAGGGTTATAGTTTCAAAGTAGGGGTTTAAACTAGGGTTAGGGTTTCAAAGTAGGAATTTAAACTAGGGTTAGGGTTTCAAAGTAGGGGTTTAAACTAGGGTTAGGGGTTCAAAGTAGGGGTTTAAAGTAGGGTTAGGGTTAGGGTTAGGGTTAGGGTTTAGGGTTAGGGTTAGGGTTAGGGTTAGGGTTAGGGTTAGGGTTAGGGTTAGGGTTAGGGTTAGGGGTTAGGGTTAGGGTTAGGGTTAGGGTTAGGGTTAGGGTTAGGGTTAGGGTTAGGGTTAGGGGTTAGGGTTAGGGTTAGGGTTTCAAAGTAGGGGTTTAAACTAGGGTTACGGTTTTAAAGTAGGGTTTTAAACTAGGGTTAGGGTTTCAAAGTAGTGGTTTAAACTAGGGTTAGGGTTTCAAAGTAGGGGTTTAAACTAGGGTTAGGGTTTCAAAGTAGGGGTTCAAACTAGGGTTAGGGTTTCAATGTAGTGGTTTAAACTAGGGTTAGGGTTTCAAACTAGGGTTAGGGTTTCAAAGAAGGGTTTTAAACTAGGGTTAGGGTTTCAAAGTAGGGGTTTAAACTAGGGTTAGGGTTTCAAAGTAGGGGTTTAAACTAGGGTTAGGGTTTCATAGTAGGGGTTTAAACTAGGGTTGGGGTTTCAAAGTAGGGGTTTAAACTAGGGTTAGGGTTTCAAAGTAGGGGTTTAAACTAGGGTTAGGGTTTCAAAGTAGGGGTTTAAACTCGGGTTAGGGTTTCAAAGTAGTGGTTTAAACTAGGGTTAGGGTTTCAAACTAGGGTTAGGGTTTCAAAGTAGGGTTTTAAACTAGGGTTAGGGTTTCAAAGTAGGGGTTTAAACTAGGGTTAGGGTTTCAAAGTAGGGGTTTAAACTAGGGTTAGGGTTTCATAGTAGGGGTTTAAACTAGAGTTAGGGTTTCAAACTAGGGGTTTAAACTAGGGTTAGGGTTTCAAAGTATGGGTTTAAACTAGGGTTAGGGTTTCAAAGTAGGGATTTAAACTAGGGTTAGGGTTTCAAAGTAGGGGTTTAAAGAAGGGTTAGGGTTAGGGTTAGGGTTTAGGGTTAGGGTTAGGGTTAGGGTTAGGGTTAGGGTTAGGGTTAGGGTTAGGGGTTAGGGTTAGGGTTGGGGTTAGGGTTAGGGTTAGGGTTAAGGGTTAGGGTTAGGGTTAGGGTTTAGGGTTAGGGTTAGGGTTAGGGGTTAGGGTTAGGGTTAGGGTTAGGGGTTAGGGTTAGGGTTAGGGTTTCAAAGTAGGGGTTTAAACTAGGGTTAGGGTTTTAAAGTAGGGTTTTAAACTAGGGTTAGGGTTTCAAAGTAGTGGTTTAAACTAGGGTTAGGGTTTCAAAGTAGGGGTTTAAACTAGGGTTAGGGTTTCAAAGTAGGGGTTTAAACTAGGGTTAGGGTTTCAAAGTAGGGGTTTAAACTAGGGTTAGGGTTTCAAAGTAGGGGTTTAAACTAGGTTTAGGGTTTCAAAGTAGGGTTTAAACCTAGGGTTAGGGTTCTAAAGTAGGGATTTAAACTCGGGTTAGGGTTTCAAAGTAGGGTTTTAAACTAGGGTTAGGGTTTCAAAGTAGTGGTTTAAACTAGGATTAGGGTTTCAAACTAGGGTTAGAGTTTCAAAGTAGGGTTTTAAACTAGGGTTAGGGTTTCAAAGTAGGGGTTTAAACTAGGGTTAGGGTTTCAAACTAGGGGTTTAAACTAGGGTTAGGGTTTCAAAGTAGGGTTTAAACCTTGGGTTAGGGTTCTAAAGTAGGGATTTAAACTCGGGTTAGGGTTTTAAAGTAGGGTTTTAAACTAGGGTTAGGGTTTCAAACTAGGGTTAGGGTTTCAAAGTAGGGTTTTAAACTAGGGTTAGGGTTTCAAAGTAGGGGTTTAAACTAGGGTTAGGGTTTCAAAGTAGGGGTTTAAACTAGGGTTAGGGTTTCAAAATAGGGGTTTAAACTAGGGTTAGGGTTTCAAAGTAGGGGTTTAAACTAGGGTTAGGGTTTCCAAGTAGGGGTTTAAACTAAGGTTAGGGTTTCAAAGTAGGGGTTTAAACTAGGGTTAGGGTTTCAAAGTAGGGGTTTAAAGTAGGGTTAGGGTTAGGGTTAGGGTTAGGGTTAGGGTTAGGATTAGGGTTAGGGTTAGGGTTAGGGTTAGGGTTAGGGGTTAGGGTTAGGGTTAGGGTTAGGGTTAGGGTTAGGGTTAGGGGTTAGGGTTAGGGTTAGGGTTTCAAAGTAGGGGTTTAAACTAGGGTTAGGGTTTTAAAGTAGGGTTTTAAACTAGGGTTAGGGTTTCAAAGTAGTTGTTTAAACTAGGGTTAGGGTTTCAAAGTAGGGGTTTAAACTAGGGTTAGGGTTTCAAAGTAGGGGTTTAAACTAGGGTTAGGGTTTCAAAGTAGGGTTTTAAACTAGGGTTAGGGTTTCAAAGTAGGGGTTTAAACTAGGGTTAGGGTTTCAAAGTAGGGTTTTAAACTAGGGTTAGGGTTTCAAAGTAGGGGTTTAAACTAGGGTTAGGGTTTCAAAGTAGGGTTTTAAACTAGGGTTAGGGTTTCAAAGTAGGGGTTTAAACTAGGGTTAGGGTTTCAAAGTAGGGGTTTAAACTAGGGTTAGGGTTTCAAAGTAGGGGTTTAAACTAGGGTTAGGGTTTCAAAGTAGGGGTTTAAACTAGGGTTAGGGTTTCAAAGTAGGGGTTTAAACTAGGTTTAGGGTTTCAAAGTAGGGTTTAAACCTAGGGTTAGGGTTCTAAAGTAGGGATTTAAACTCGGGTTAGGGTTTCAAAGTAGGGTTTTAAACTAGGGTTAGGGTTTCAAAGTAGTGGTTTAAACTAGGATTAGGGTTTCAAACTAGGGTTAGAGTTTCAAAGTAGGGTTTTAAACTAGGGTTAGGGTTTCAAAGTAGGGGTTTAAACTAGGGTTAGGGTTTCAAACTAGGGGTTTAAACTAGGGTTAGGGTTTCAAAGTAGGGTTTAAACCTTGGGTTAGGGTTCTAAAGTAGGGATTTAAACTCGGGTTAGGGTTTTAAAGTAGGGTTTTAAACTAGGGTTTTAAACTAGGGTTAGGGTTTCAAACTAGGGTTAGGGTTTCAAAGTAGGGTTTTAAACTAGGGTTAGGGTTTCAAAGTAGGGGTTTAAACTAGGGTTAGGGTTTCAAAGTAGGGGTTTAAACTAGGGTTAGGGTTTCAAAATAGGGGTTTAAACTAGGGTTAGGGTTTCAAAGTAGGGGTTTAAACTAGGGTTAGGGTTTCCAAGTAGGGGTTTAAACTAAGGTTAGGGTTTCAAAGTAGGGGTTTAAACTAGGGTTAGGGTTTCAAAGTAGGGGTTTAAAGTAGGGTTAGGGTTAGGGTTAGGGTTAGGGTTAGGGTTAGGATTAGGGTTAGGGTTAGGGTTAGGGTTAGGGGTTAGGGTTAGGGTTAGGGTTAGGGTTAGGGTTAGGGTTAGGGGTTAGGGTTAGGGTTAGGGTTTCAAAGTAGGGGTTTAAACTAGGGTTAGGGTTTTAAAGTAGGGTTTTAAACTAGGGTTAGGGTTTCAAAGTAGTTGTTTAAACTAGGGTTAGGGTTTCAAAGTAGGGGTTTAAACTAGGGTTAGGGTTTCAAAGTAGGGGTTTAAACTAGGGTTAGGGTTTCAAAGTAGGGTTTTAAACTAGGGTTAGGGTTTCAAAGTAGGGGTTTAAACTAGGGTTAGGGTTTCAAAGTAGGGTTTTAAACTAGGGTTAGGGTTTCAAAGTAGGGGTTTAAACTAGGGTTAGGGTTTCAAAGTAGGGTTTTAAACTAGGGTTAGGGTTTCAAAGTAGGGGTTTAAACTAAGGTTAGGGTTTCAAAGTAGGGGTTTTAAATTGGGTTAAGGTTTTAAAGTACGGTTTTAAACTAGGGTTAGGGTTTCAAAGTAGTGGTTTAAACTAGGGTTAGGGTTTCAAAGTAGGGGTTTAAACTAGGGTTAGGGTTTCAAAGTAGGGGTTTAAACTAGGGTTAGGGTTTCAAAGTAGGGGTTTAAACTAGGGTTAGGGTTTCAAAGTAGAATTTAAACTTAGGGTTAGGGTTCTAAAGTAGGGATTTAAACTCGTGTTAGGGTTTCAAAGTAGGGTTTTAAACTAGGGTTAGGGTTTCAAAGTAGTGGTTTAAACTAGGGTTAGGGTTTCAAACTAGGGTTAGGGTTTCAAAGTAGGGTTTTAAACTAGGGTTAGGGTTTCAAAGTAGGGGTTTAAACTAGGGTTAGGGTTTCAAAGTAGGGGTTTAAACTAGGGTTAGGGTTTCAAAGTAGGGGTTTAAACTAGGGTTAGGGTTTCAAAGTAGGGGTTTAAACTAGGGTTAGGGTTTCAAAGTAGAATTTAAACTTAGGGTTAGGGTTCTAAAGTAGGGATTTAAACTCGGGTTAGGGTTTCAAAGTAGGGTTTTAAACTAGGGTTAGGGTTTCAAAGTAGTGGTTTAAACTAGGGTTAGGGTTTCAAACTAGGGTTAGGGTTTCAAAGTAGGGGTTTAAACTAGGGTTAGGGTTTCAAAGTAGGGGTTTAAACTAGGGTTAGGGTTTCATAGTAGGGGTTTAAACTAGGGTTAGGGTTTCAAAGTAGGGGTTTAAACTAGGGTTAGGGTTTCAAAGTAGGGGTTTAAACTAGGGTTAGGGTTTCAAAATAGGGGTTTAAACTAGGGTTAGGGTTTCAAAGTAGGGATTTAAACTAGGGTTAGGGTTTCAAAGTAGGGGTTTAAAGTAGGGTTAGGGTTAGGGTTAGGGTTAGGGTTAGGGTTTAGGGTTAGGGTTAGGGTTAGGGTTAGGGTTAGGGTTAGGGGTTAGGGTTAGGGTTAGGGTTAGGGTTAGGGTTAGGGTTTAGGTTTAGGGTTAGGGTTAGGGTTAGGGTTAGGGGTTAGGGTTAGGGTTAGGGTTAGGGTTTCAAAGTAGGGGTTTCAACTAGGGTTAGGGTTTTAAAGTAGGGGTTTAAACTAGGGTTAGGGTTTCAAAGTAGGGGTTTAAACTAGGGTTAGGGTTTCAAAGTAGGGGTTTAAACTAGGGTTAGGGTTTCAAAGTAGGGGTTTAAACTAGGGTTAGGGTTTCAAAGTAGGGTTTTAAACTAGGGTTAGGGTTTCAAAGTAGGGGTTTAAACTAGGGTTAGGGTTTCAAAGTAGGGTTTTAAACTAGGGTTAGGGTTTCAAAGTAGGGGTTTAAACTAAGGTTAGGGTTTCAAAGTAGGGGTTTTAAATTGGGTTAAGGTTTTAAAGTAGGGTTTTAAACTAGGGTTAGGGTTTCAAAGTAGTGGTTTAAACTAGGGTTAGGGTTTCAAAGTAGGGGTTTAAACTAGGGTTAGGGTTTCAAAGTAGGGGTTTAAACTAGGGTAAGGGTTTCAAAGTAGGGGTTTAAACTAGGGTTAGGGTTTCAAAGTAGAATTTAAACTTAGGGTTAGGGTTCTAAAGTAGGGATTTAAACTCGTGTTAGGGTTTCAAAGTAGGGTTTTAAACTAGGGTTAGGGTTTCAAAGTAGTGGTTTAACTAGGGTTAGGGTTTCAAACTAGGGTTAGGGTTTCAAAGTAGGGTTTTAAACTAGGGTTAGGGTTTCAAAGTAGGGGTTTAAACTAGGGTTAGGGTTTCAAAGTAGGGGTTTAAACTAGGGTTAGGGTTTCAAAGTAGGGGTTTAAACTAGGGTTAGGGTTTCAAAGTAGGGGTTTAAACTAGGGTTAGGGTTTCAAAGTAGAATTTAAACTTAGGGTTAGGGTTCTAAAGTAGGGATTTAAACTCGGGTTAGGGTTTCAAAGTTGGGTTTTAAACTAGGGTTAGGGTTTCAAAGTAGTGGTTTAAACTAGGGTTAGGGTTTCAAACTAGGGTTAGGGTTTCAAAGTAGGGTTTTAAACTAGGGTTAGGGTTTCAAAGTAGGGGTTTAAACTAGGGTTAGGGTTTCAAAGTAGGGGTTTAAACTAGGGTTAGGGTTTCATAGTAGGGGTTTAAACTAGGGTTAGGGTTTCAAAGTAGGGGTTTAAACTAGGGTTAGGGTTTCAAAGTAGGGGTTTAAACTAGGGTTAGGGTTTCAAAGTAGGGGTTTAAACTAGGGTTAGGGTTTCAAAGTAGGGATTTAAACTAGGGTTAGGGTTTCAAAGTAGGGGTTTAAAGTAGGGTTAGGGTTAGGGTTAGGGTTAGGGTTAGGGTTTAGGGTTAGGGTTAGGGTTAGGGGTTAGGGTTAGGGTTAGGGTTAGGGTTAGGGTTTAGGGTTAGGGTTAGGGTTAGGGTTAGGGTTAGGGTTAGGGTTAGGGGTTAGGATTAGGGTTAGGGTTTCAAAGTAGGGGTTTAAACTAGGGTTAAGGTTTTAAAGTAGGGTTTTAAACTAGGGTTAGGGTTTCAAAGTAGTGGTTTAAACTAGGGTTAGGGTTTCAAAGTAGGGGTTTAAACTAGGGTTAGGGTTTCAAAGTAGGGGTTTAAACTAGGGTTAGGGTTTCAAAGTAGGGTTTTAAACTAGGGTTAGGGTTTCAATATAGGGGTTTAAACTAGGGTTAGGGTTTCAAAGTAGGGGTTTAAACTAGGGTTAGGGTTTCAAAGTAGGGGTTTAAACTAGGGTTAGGGTTTCAAAGTAGGGGTTTAAACTAGGGTTAGGGTTTCAAAGTAGGGTTTTAAACTAGGTGTTAGGGTTTCAAAGTAGGGGTTTAAACTAGGGTTAGGGTTTCAAAGTAGGGGTTTAAACTAGGGTTAGGGTTTCAAAGTAGGGTTTTAAACTAGGGTTAGGGTTTCAAAGTAGGGGTTTAAACTAGGGTTAGGGTTTCAAAGTAGGGGTTTAAACTAGGGTTAGGGTTTCAAAGTAGGGGTTTAAACTAGGGTTAGGGTTTCAAAGTAGGGGTTTAAACTAGGGTTAGGGTTTCAAACTAGGGTTAGGGTTTCAAAGTAGGGTTTTAAACTAAGGTTAGGGTTTCAAAGTAGTGGTTTAAACTAGGGTTAGGGTTTCAAAGTAGGATTTTAAACTAGGGTTAGGGTTTTAAAGTAGGGGTTTAAACTAGGGTTAGGGTTTCAAAGTAGGGTTTAAACCTAGGGTTAGGGTTCTAAAGTAGGGATTTAAACTAGGGTTAGGGTTTCAAAGTAGGGGTTTAAACTAGGGTTAGGTTTTCAAAGTAGGGGTTTAAACTAGGGTTAGGGTTTCAAAGTAGGGATTTAAACTAGGGTTAGGGTTTCAAAGTAGGGGTTTAAACTAGGGTTAGGGTTTCAAAGTAGGGGTTTAAAGTAGGGTTAGGGTTTCAAAGTAGGGGTTTAAACTAGGGTTAGGGTTTCAAAGTAGTGGTTTAAACTTGGGTTAAGGTTTTAAAGTAGGGGTTTAAACTAGGGTTAGGGTTTCAAAGTAGGGTTTAAACCTAGGGTTAGGGTTCTAAAGTAGGGATTTAAACTTGGGTTAGGGTTTCAATGTAGGGTTTTAAACTAGGGTTAGGGTTTCAAAGTAGGGGTTAAAACTAGGGTTAGGGTTTCAATGTAGGGGTTTAAACTAGGGTTAGGGTTTCAAAGTAGGGGTTTAAACTAGGGTTAGGGTTCAAAGTAGGGTTTTAAACTAGGGTTAGGGTTTCAAAGTAGGGGTTTAAACTAGGGTTAGGGTTTCAAAGTAGGGGTTTAAACTAGGGTTAGGGTTTCAAAGTAGGGGTTTAAACTAGGGTTAGGGTTTCAAAGTAGGGTTTTAAACTAGGGTTAGGGTTTTAAAGTAGGGGTTTAAACTAGGGTTAGGGTTTCAAAGTAGGGTTTAAACCTAGGGTTAGGGTTCTAAAATAGGGATTTAAACTCGGGTTAGGGTTTCAAAGTAGGGTTTTAAACTAGGGTTAGGGTTTCAAAGTAGGGGTTAAAACTAGGGTTAGGGTTTCAAAGTAGGGGTTTAAACTAGGGTTAGGGTTTCAAAGTAGGGGTTTAAACTAGGGTTAGGGTTCAAAGTAGGGGTTTAAACTAGGGTTAGGGTTTCAAAGTAGGGGTTTAAACTAGGGTTAGGGTTTCAAAGTAGGGGTTTAAACTAGGGTTGGGGTTCAAAGTAGGGGTTTAAAGTAGGGTTAGGGTTAGGATTAGGGTTAGGGTTAGGGTTTAGGGTTAGGGTTAGGGTTAGGGTTAGGGTTAGGGGTTAGGGTTAAGGTTAGGGTTAGGGTTAGGGTTAGGGTTTAGGGTTATGGTTAGGGTTAGGGTTAGGGTTAGGGTTTGGGTTAGGGTTAGGGGTTAGGGTTAGGGTTAGGGTTAGGGTTTCAAAGTAGGGGTTTAAACTAGGGTTAGGGTTTCAAATTTAGGGTTTAAACCTAGGGTTAGGGTTTCAAAGTAGTGGTTTAAACTAGGGTTAGGGTTTCAAAGTAGGGGTTTAAACTAGGGTTAGGGTTTCAAATTAGGGGTTTAAACTAGGGTTAGGGTTTTAAAGTAGGGGTTTAAAGTAGGGTTAGGGTTTCAAAGTAGGGGTTTAAACTAGGGTTAGGGTTTCAAAGTAGGGGTTAAAACTAGGGTTAGGGTTTCAAAGTAGGGGTTTAAACTAGGGTTAGGTTTTCAAAGTAGGGGTTTAAACTAGGGTTAGGGTTTCAAAGTAGGGATTTAAACTAGGGTTAGGGTTTCAAAGTAGGGGTTTAAACTAGGGTTAGGGTTTCAAAGTAGGGGTTTAAACTAGGGTTACGGTTTCAAATTAGGGTTTTAAACTAGGGTTAGGGTTTCAAAGTAAGGTTTAAACCTAGGGTTAGGGTTCTAAAGTAGGGATTTAAACTCGGGTTAGGGTTTCAAAGTAGGGTTTTAAACTAGGGTTAGGGTTTCACAGTAGGGTTTTAAACTAGGGTAAGGGTTTCAAAGTAAGGGTTTAAACTAGGGTTAGGGTTTCAAAGTAGGGGTTTAAACTAGGGTTAGGGGTTCAAAGTAGGGGTTTAAAGTAGGGTTAGGGTTAGGGTTAGGGTTAGGGTTTAGGGTTAGGGTTAGGGTTAGGGTTAGGGTTAGGGTTAGGGTTAGGGTTAGGGTTAGGGTTAGGGGTTAGGGTTAGGGTTAGGGTTAGGGTTAGGGTTAGGGTTTAGGGTTAGGGTTAGGGTTAGGGTTAGGGTTAGGGTAAGGGTTAGGGTTAGGGTTAGGGGTTAGGGTTAGGGTTAGAGTTAGGGTTAGGGTTAGGGTTAGGGTTAGGGTTAGGGGTTAGGGTTAGGGTTAGGGTTTCAAAGTAGGGTTTTAAACTAGGGTTAGGTTTTCAAAGTAGGGGTTTAAACTAGGGTTAGGGTTTCAAAGTAGGGATTTAAACTAGGGTTAGGGTTTCAAAGTAGGGGTTTAAACTAGGGTTAGGGTTTCAAAGTAGGGGTTTAAACTAGGGTTAGGGTTTCAAATTAGGGTTTTAAACTAGGGTTAGGGTTTCAAAGTAAGGTTTAAACCTAGGGTTAGGGTTCTAAAGTAGGGATTTAAACTCGGGTTAGGGTTTCAAAGTAGGGTTTTAAACTAGGGTTAGGGTTTCAAAGTAGGGTTTAAACCTAGGGTTAGGGTTCTAAAGTAGCGATTTAAACTCGGGTTAGGGTTTCAAAGTAGGGTTTTAAACTAGGGTTAGGGTTCTAAAGTAGGGATTTAAACTAGGGTTAGGGTTTCAAAGTAGGGGTTTAAACTAGGGTTAGGTTTTCAAAGTAGGGGTTTAAACTAGGGTTAGGGTTTCAAAGTAGGGATTTAAACTAGGGTTAGGGTTTCAAAGTAGGGGTTTAAACTAGGGTTAGGGTTTCAAAGTAGGGGTTTAAACTAGGGTTAGGGTTTCAAATTAGGGTTTTAAACTAGGGTTACGGTTTCAAAGTAAGGTTTAAACCTAGGGTTAGGGTTCTAAAGTAGGGATTTAAACTCGGGTTAGGGTTTCAAAGTAGGGTTTTAAACTAGGGTTAGGGTTTCACAGTAGGGTTTTAAACTAGGGTAAGGGTTTCAAAGTAGGGGTTTAAACTAGGGTTAGGGTTTCAAAGTAGGGGTTTAAACTAGGGTTAGGGGTTCAAAGTAGGGGTTTAAAGTAGGGTTAGGGTTAGGGTTAGGGTTTAGGGTTAGGGTTAGGGTTAGGGTTAGGGTTAGGGTTAGGGTTAGGGTTAGGGGTTAGGGTTAGGGTTAGGGTTAGGGTTAGGGTTAGGGTTTAGGGTTAGGGTTAGGGTTAGGGTTAGGGTTAGGGTTAGGGTTAGGGGTTAGGGTTAGGGTTAGAGTTAGGGTTAGGGTTAGGGTTAGGGTTTAGGATTAGGGTTAGGGTTTCAAAGTAGGGGTTTAAACTAGGGTTAAGGTTTTAAAGTAGGGTTTTAAACTAGGGTTAGGGTTTCAAAGTAGTGGTTTAAACTAGGGTTAGGGTTTCAAAGTAGGGGTTTAAACTAGGGTTAGGGTTTCAAAGTAGGGGTTTAAACTAGGGTTAGGGTTTCAAAGTAGGGTTTTAAACTAGGGTTAGGGTTTCAATATAGGGGTTTAAACTAGGGTTAGGGTTTCAAAGTAGGGGTTTAAACTAGGGTTAGGGTTTCAAAGTAGGGGTTTAAACTAGGGTTAGGGTTTCAAAGTAGGGGTTTAAACTAGGGTTAGGGTTTCAAAGTAGGGTTTTAAACTAGGTGTTAGGGTTTCAAAGTAGGGTTTTAAACTAGGGTTAGGGTTTCAAAGTAGGGGTTTAAACTAGGGTTAGGGTTTCAAAGTAGGGTTTTAAACTAGGGTTAGGGTTTCAAAGTAGGGGTTTAAACTAGGGTTAGGGTTTCAAAGTAGGGGTTTAAACTAGGGTTAGGGTTTCAAAGTAGGGGTTTAAACTAGGGTTAGGGTTTCAAAGTAGGGTTTTAAACTAGGGTTAGGGTTTCAAACTAGGGTTAGGGTTTCAAAGTAGGGTTTTAAACTAGGGTTAGGGTTTCAAAGTAGTGGTTTAAACTAGGGTTAGGGTTCTAAAGTAGGGATTTAAACTAGGGTTAGGGTTTCAAAGTAGGGGTTTAAACTAGGGTTAGGTTTTCAAAGTAGGGGTTTAAACTAGGGTTAGGGTTTCAAAGTAGGGATTTAAACTAGGGTTAGGGTTTCAAAGTAGGGGTTTAAACTAGGGTTAGGGTTTCAAAGTAGGGGTTTAAAGTAGGGTTAGGGTTTCAAAGTAGGGGTTTAAACTAGGGTTAGGGTTTCAAAGTAGTGGTTTAAACTCGGGTTAAGGTTTTAAAGTAGGGGTTTAAACTAGGGTTAGGGTTTCAAAGTAGGGTTTAAACCTAGGGTTAGGGTTCTAAAGTAGGGATTTAAACTTGGGTTAGGGTTTTAATGTAGGGTTTTAAACTAGGGTTAGGGTTTCAAAGTAGGGGTTAAAACTAGGGTTAGGGTTTCAAAGTAGGGGTTTAAACTAGGGTTAGGGTTTCAAAGTAGGGGTTTAAACTAGGGTTAGGGTTCAAAGTAGGGTTTTAAACTAGGGTTAGGGTTTCAAAGTAGGGGTTTAAACTAGGGTTAGGGTTTCAAAGTAGGGGTTTAAACTAGGGTTAGGGTTTCAAAGTAGGGGTTTAAACTAGGGTTAGGGTTTCAAAGTAGGGTTTTAAACTAGGGTTAGGGTTTTAAAGTAGGGGTTTAAACTAGGGTTAGGGTTTCAAAGTAGGGTTTAAACCTAGGGTTAGGGTTCTAAAGTAGGGATTTAAACTCGGGTTAGGGTTTCAAAGTAGGGTTTTAAACTAGGGTTAGGGTTTCAAAGTAGGGGTTTAAACTAGGGTTAGGGTTTCAAAGTAGGGGTTTAAACTAGGGTTAGGGTTTCAAAGTAGGGGTTTAAACTAGGGTTGGGGTTCAAAGTAGGGGTTTAAAGTAGGGTTAGGGTTAGGATTAGGGTTAGGGTTAGGGTTAGGGTTAGGGTTAGGGTTAGGGTTAGGGTTAGGGTTAGGGGTTAGGGTTAAGGTTAGGGTTAGGGTTAGGGTTAGGGTTTAGGGTTATGGTTAGGGTTAGGGTTAGGGTTAGGGTTAGGGTTAAGGTTAGGGTTAGGGGTTAGGGTTAGGGTTAGGGTTAGGGTTAGGGTTTCAAAGTAGGGGTTTAAACTAGGGTTAGGGTTTCAAATTTAGGGTTTAAACCTAGGGTTAGGGTTTCAAAGTAGTGGTTTAAACTAGGGTTAGGGTTTCAAAGTAGGGGTTTAAACTAGGGTTAGGGTTTCAAATTAGGGGTTTAAACTAGGGTTAGGGTTTTAAAGTAGGGGTTTAAAGTAGGGTTAGGGTTTCAAAGTAGGGGTTTAAACTAGGGTTAGGGTTTCAAAATAGTGGTTTAAACTCGGGTTAAGGTTTTAAAGTAGAGGTTTAAACTAGGGTTAGGGTTTCAAAGTAGGGGTTAAAACTAGGGTTAGGGTTTCAAAGTAGGGGTTTAAACTAGGGTTAGGGTTTCAAAGTAGGGGTTTAAACTAGGGTTAGGGTTTCAAAGTAGGGTTTTAAACTAGGGTTAGGGTTTCAAAGTAGGGGTTTAAACTAGGGTTAGGGTTTCAAAGTAGGGGTTTAAAGTAGGGTTAGGGTTAGGGTTATGGTTAGGGTTAGGGTTAGGATTAGGGTTAGGGTTAGGGTTAGGGTTAGGGGTTAGGGTTAGGGTTAGGGTTAGGGTTAGGGTTAGGGGTTAGGGTTAGGGTTAGGGGTTCAAAGTAGGGAATTAAACTAGGGTTAGGGTTTTAAAGTAGGGTTTTAAACTAGGGTTAGGGTTTCAAAATAGTTATTTAAACTAGGGTTAGGGTTTCAAAGTAGGGGTTTAAACTAGGGTTACGGTTTCAAAGTAGGGGTTTAAACTAGGGTTAGGGTTTCAAAGTAGGGTTTTAAACTAGGGTTAGGGTTTCAAAGTAGGGGTTTAAACTAGGGTTAGGATTTCAAAGTAGGGTTTTAAACTAGGGTTAGGGTTTCAAAGTAGGGGTTAAAACAAGGGTTAGGGTTTCAAAGTAGGGGTTTAAACTAGGGTTAGGGTTTCAAAGTAGGGGTTTAAACTAGGGTTAGGGTTTCAAAGTAGGGGTTTAAACTAGGGTTAGGGTTTCAAAGTAGGGGTTTAAACTAGGTTAGGGTTTCAAAGTAGGGGTTTAAACTAGGGTTAGGGTTTCAAAGTAGGGGTTTAAACTAGGGTTAGGTTTCAAAGTAGGGTTTAAACCTAGGGTTAGGGTTCTAAAGTAGGGATTTAAACTCGGGTTAGGGTTTCAAAGTAGGGTTTTAAACTAGGGTTAGGGTTTCAAAGTAGTGGTTTAAACTAGGGTTAGGGTTTCAAACTAGGGTTAGAGTTTCAAAGTAGGGTTTTAAACTAGGGTTAGGGTTTCAAAGTAGGGGTTTAAACTAGGGTTAGGGTTAGGGTTTCAAAGTAGGGGTTTGAACTAGGGTTAGGGTTTCAAAGTAGGGGTTTAAACTAGGGTTAGGGTTTCAAAGTAGGGTTTAAACCTAGGGTTAGGGTTCTAAAGTAGGGATTTAAACTAGGGTTAGGGTTTCAAAGTAGGGGTTTAAACTAGGGTAAGGTTTTCAAGTAGGGGTTTAAACTAGGGTTAGGGTTTCAAAGTAGGGATTTAAACTAGGGTTAGGGTTTCAAAGTAGGGGTTTAAACTAGGGTTAGGGTTTCAAAGTAGGGGTTTAAAGTAGGGTTAGGGTTTCAAAGTAGGGGTTTAAACTAGGGTTAGGGTTTCAAAGTAGTGGTTTAAACTCGGTTTAAGGTTTAAAGTAGGGGTTTAAACTAGGGTTAGGGTTTCAAAGTAGGGTTTAAACCTAGGGTTAGGGTTCTAAAGTAGGGATTCAAACTCGGGTTAGGGTTTCAAAGTAGGGTTTTAAACTAGGGTTAGGGTTTCAAAGTAGGGGTTAAAACTAGGGTTAGGGTTTCAAAGTAGGGTTTAAACTAGGGTTAGGGTTTCAAAGTAGGGGTTTAAACTAGGGTTAGGGTTTTAAAGTAGGTGTTTAAACTAGGGTTAGGGTTTCAAAGTAGTGGTTTAAACTAGGGTTAGGGTTTCAAACTAGGGTTAGGGTTTCAAAGTAGGGGTTTAAACTAGGGTTAGGGTTCAAAGTAGGGGTTTAAACTAGGGTTAGGGTTTCAAAGTAGGGTTTAAACGTAGGGTTAGGGTTCTAAAGTAGGGATTTAAACTCGGGTTAGGGTTTCAAAGTAGGGGTTTAAACTAGGGTTAGGGTTTCAAAGTAGGGGTTTAAACTAGGGTTAGGGTTTCAAAGTAGGGGTTTAAACTAGGGTTAGGGTTTCTAAGTAGGGGTTTAAACTAGGGTTAGGGTTTCAAAGTAGGGTTTTAAACTAGGGTTAGGGTTTCACAGTAGGGTTTTAAACTAGGGTAAGGGTTTCAAAGTAGGGGTTTAAACTAGGGTTAGGGTTTCAAAGTAGGGTTTAAACCTAGGGTTAGGGTTTTAAGTAGGGATTTAAACTCGGGTTAGGGTTTCAAAGTAGGGTTTTAAACTAGGGTTAGGGTTTCAAAGTAGGGGTTAAAACTAGGGTTAGGGTTTCAAAGTAGGGGTTTAAACTAGGTTAGGTTTTCAAAGTAGGGGTTTAAACTAGGGTTAGGGTTTCAAAGTAGGGATTTAACTAGGGTTAGGGTTTCAAAGTAGGGGTTTAAACTAGGGTTAGGGTTTCAAAGTAGGGGTTTAAACTAGGGTTAGGGTTTCAAATTAGGGTTTTAAACTAGGGTTAGGGTTTCAAAGTAAGGTTTAAACCTAGGGTTAGGGTTCTAAAGTAGGGATTTAAACTCGGGTTAGGGTTCAAAGTAGGGTTTTAAACTAGGGTTAGGGTATCACAGTAGGGTTTTAAACTAGGGTAAGGGTTTCAAAGTAGGGGTTTAAACTAGGGTTAGGGTTTCAAAGTAGGGTTTAAACCTAGGGTTAGGGTCTAAGTAGGGATTTAAACTCGGGTTAGGGTTTCAAAGTAGGGTTTTAAACTAGGGTTAGGGTTCTAAAGTAGGGATTTAAACTAGGGTTAGGGTTTCAAAGTAGGGGTTTAAACTAGGGTTAGGTTTTCAAAGTAGGGGTTTAAACTAGGGTTAGGGTTTCAAAGTAGGGATTTAAACTAGGGTTAGGGTTTCAAAGTAGGGGTTTAACTAGGGTTAGGGTTTCAAAGTAGGGGTTTAAACTAGGGTTAGGGTTTCAAATTAGGGTTTTAAACTAGGGTTAGGGTTTCAAAGTAAGGTTTAAACCTAGGGTTAGGGTTCTAAAGTAGGGATTTAAACTCGGGTTAGGGTTTCAAAGTAGGGTTTTAAACTAGGGTTAGGGTTTCACAGTAGGGTTTTAAACTAGGGTAAGGGTTTCAAAGTAAGGGTTTAAACTAGGGTTAGGGTTTCAAAGTAGGGGTTTAAACTAGGGTTAGGGGTTCAAAGTAGGGGTTTAAAGTAGGGTTAGGTTAGGGTTAGGGTTTAGGGTTAGGGTTAGGGTTAGGGTTAGGGTTAGGGTTAGGGTTAGGGTTAGGGGTTAGGGTTAGGGTTAGGGTTAGGGTTAGGGTTAGGGTTAGGGTTTAGGGTTAGGGTTAGGGTTAGGGTTAGGGTTAGGGTTAGGGTTAGGGGTTAGGGTTAGGGTTAGAGTTAGGGTTAGGGTTAGGGTTAGGATTAGGGTTAGGGGTTAGTGTTAGGGTTAGGGTTTCAAAGTAGGGTTTTAAACTAGGGTTAGGTTTTCAAAGTAGGGGTTTCAACTAGGGTTAGGGTTTCAAAGTAGGGATTTAAACTAGGGTTAGGGTTTCAAAGTAGGGGTTTAAACTAAGGTTAGGGTTTCAAAGTAGGGGTTTAAACTAGGGTTAGGGTTTCAAATTAGGGTTTTAAACTAGGGTTAGGGTTTCAAAGTAAGGTTTAAACCTAGGGTTAGGGTTCTAAAGTAGGGATTTAAACTCGGGTTAGGGTTTCAAAGTAGGGTTTTAAACTAGGGTTAGGGTTTCACAGTAGGGTTTTAAACTAGGGTAAGGGTTTCAAAGTAGGGGTTTAAACTAGGGTTAGGGTTTCAAAGTAGGGTTTAAACCTAGGGTTAGGGTTCTAAAGTAGGGATTTAAACTCGGGTTAGGGTTTCAAAGTAGGGTTTTAAACTAGGGTTAGGGTTCTAAAGTAGGGATTTAAACTAGGGTTAGGGTTTCAAAGTAGGGGTTTAAACTAGGGTTAGGTTTTCAAAGTAGGGGTTTAAACTAGGGTTAGGGTTTCAAAGTAGGGATTTAAACTAGGGTTAGGGTTTCAAAGTAGGGGTTTAAACTAGGGTTAGGGTTTCAAAGTAGGGGTTTAAACTAGGGTTAGGGTTTCAAATTAGGGTTTTAAACTAGGGTTACGGTTTCAAAGTAAGGTTTAAACCTAGGGTTAGGGTTCTAAAGTAGGGATTTAAACTCGGGTTAGGGTTTCAAAGTAGGGTTTTAAACTAGGGTTAGGGTTTCACAGTAGGGTTTTAAACTAGGGTAAGGGTTTCAAAGTAGGGGTTTAAACTAGGGTTAGGGTTTCAAAGTAGGGGTTTAAACTAGGGTTAGGGGTTCAAAGTAGGGGTTTAAAGTAGGGTTAGGGTTAGGGT
>NC_141239.1:2217500-2262500 GCF_054856555.1 Leptonotus elevatus | reverse complement strand
GGTTAGGGTTTCAAAGTAGGGGTTTAAAGTAGGGTTAGGGTTTCAAAGTAGGGGTTTAAACTAGGGTTAGGGTTTCAAAGTAGTGGTTTAAACTCGGGTTAAGGTTTTAAAGTAGGGGTTTAAACTAGGGTTAGGGTTTCAAAGTAGGGTTTAAACCTAGGGTTAGGGTTCTAAAGTAGGGATTTAAACTTGGGTTAGGGTTTTAATGTAGGGTTTTAAACTAGGGTTAGGGTTTCAAAGTAGGGGTTAAAACTAGGGTTAGGGTTTCAAAGTAGGGGTTTAAACTAGGGTTAGGGTTTCAAAGTAGGGGTTTAAACTAGGGTTAGGGTTCAAAGTAGGGTTTTAAACTAGGGTTAGGGTTTCAAAGTAGGGGTTTAAACTAGGGTTAGGGTTTCAAAGTAGGGGTTTAAACTAGGGTTAGGGTTTCAAAGTAGGGGTTTAAACTAGGGTTAGGGTTTCAAAGTAGGGTTTTAAACTAGGGTTAGGGTTTTAAAGTAGGGGTTTAAACTAGGGTTAGGGTTTCAAAGTAGGGTTTAAACCTAGGGTTAGGGTTCTAAAGTAGGGATTTAAACTCGGGTTAGGGTTTCAAAGTAGGGTTTTAAACTAGGGTTAGGGTTTCAAAGTAGGGGTTTAAACTAGGGTTAGGGTTTCAAAGTAGGGGTTTAAACTAGGGTTAGGGTTTCAAAGTAGGGGTTTAAACTAGGGTTGGGGTTCAAAGTAGGGGTTTAAAGTAGGGTTAGGGTTAGGATTAGGGTTAGGGTTAGGGTTTAGGGTTAGGGTTAGGGTTAGGGTTAGGGTTAGGGTTAGGGGTTAGGGTTAAGGTTAGGGTTAGGGTTAGGGTTAGGGTTTAGGGTTATGGTTAGGGTTAGGGTTAGGGTTAGGGTTAGGGTTAAGGTTAGGGTTAGGGGTTAGGGTTAGGGTTAGGGTTAGGGTTAGGGTTTCAAAGTAGGGGTTTGAACTAGGGTTAGGGTTTCAAATTTAGGGTTTAAACCTAGGGTTAGGGTTTCAAAGTAGTGGTTTAAACTAGGGTTAGGGTTTCAAAGTAGGGGTTTAAACTAGGGTTAGGGTTTCAAATTAGGGGTTTAAACTAGGGTTAGGGTTTTAAAGTAGGGGTTTAAAGTAGGGTTAGGGTTTCAAAGTAGGGGTTTAAACTAGGGTTAGGGTTTCAAAATAGTGGTTTAAACTCGGGTTAAGGTTTTAAAGTAGAGGTTTAAACTAGGGTTAGGGTTTCAAAGTAGGGGTTAAAACTAGGGTTAGGGTTTTAAAGTAGGGGTTTAAACTAGGGTTAGGGTTTCAAAGTAGGGGTTTAAACTAGGGTTAGGGTTTCAAAGTAGGGTTTTAAACTAGGGTTAGGGTTTCAAAGTAGGGGTTTAAACTAGGGTTAGGGTTTCAAAGTAGGGGTTTAAACTAGGGTTAGGGTTTCAAAGTAGGGGTTTAAAGTAGGGTTAGGGTTAGGGTTAGGGTTTAGGGTTAGGGTTAGGGTTAGGGTTAGGGTTAGGGTTAAGGTTTGGGTTAGGGTTAGGGTTTAGGGTTAGGGTTAGGGTTAGGGTTAGGGTTAGGGTTAGGGTTAGGGGTTAGGGTTAGGGTTAGGGTTAGGGTTAGGGTTAGGGTTTCAAAGTAGGGGTTTAAACTAGGGTTAGGGTTTCAAAGTAGTGGTTTAAACTAGGGTTAGGGTTTCAAACTAGGGTTAGAGTTTCAAAATAGGGTTTTAAACTAGGGTTAGGGTTTCAAAGTAGGGGTTTAAACTAGGGTTAGGGTTTCAAAGTAGGGGTTTAAACTAGGGTTAGGGTTTCAAAGTAGTGGTTTAAACTAGGGTTAGGGTTTCAAACTAGGGTTAGGGTTTCAAAGTAGGGGTTTAAACTAGGGTTAGGGTTTCAAAGTAGGGTTTAAACCTAGTGTTAGGGTTCTAAAGTAGGGATTTAAACTCGGGTTAGGGTTTCAAAGTAGGGGTTTAAACTAGGGTTAGGGTTTCAAAGTAGGGGTTTAAACTAGGGTTAGGGTTTCAAAGTAGGGGTTTAAACTAGAGTTAGGGTTTCAAAGTAGGGGTTTAAACTAGGGTTAGGGTTTCAAAGTAGGGTTTTAAACTAGGTGTTAGGGTTTCAAAGTAGGGGTTTAAACTAGGGTTAGGGTTTCAAAGTAGGGGTTTAAACTAGGGTTAGGGTTTCAAAGTAGGGTTTTAAACTAGGAATGGGGTTTCAAAGTAGGGGTTTAAACTAGGGTTAGTGTTTCAAAGTAGGGGTTTAAACTAGGGTTAGGGTTTCAAAGTAGGGGTTTAAACTAGGGTTAGGGTTTCAAAGTAGGGTTTTAAACTAGGGTTAGGGTTTCAAACTAGGGTTAGGGTTTCAAAGTAGGGTTTTAAACTAGGGTTAGGGTTTCAAAGTAGGGATTTAAACTAGGGTTAGGGTTTCAAAGTAGGGGTTTAGACTAGGGTTAGGGTTTCAAAGTAGGGGTTTAAAGTAGGGTTAGGGTTTCAAAGTAGGGGTTTAAACTCGGGTTAGGGTTTCAAAGTAGTGGTTTAAACTCGGGTTAAGGTTTTAAAGTAGGGGTTTAAACTAGGGTTAGGGTTTCAAAGTAGGGTTTAAATCTAGGGTTAGGGTTCTAAAGTAGGGATTTAAACTCGGGTTAGGGTTTCAAAGTAGGGTTTTAAACTAGGGTTAGGGTTTCAAAGTAGGGGTTAAAACTAGGGTTAGGGTTTCAAAGTAGGGGTTTAAACTAGGGTTAGGGTTTCAAAGTAGGGGATTAAACTAGGGTTAGGGTTTCAAAGTAGGGTTTTAAACTAGGGTAAGGGTTTCAAAGTAGGGGTTTAAACTAGGGTTAGGGTTTCAAAGTAGGGGTTTAAACTAGGGTTAGGGTTTCAAAGTAGGGGTTTAAACTAGGGTTAGGGTTTCAAAGTAGGGTTTTAAACTAGGGTTAGGGTTTTAAAGTAGGGGTTTAAACTAGGGTTAGGGTTTCAAAGTAAGGTTTAAACCTAGGGTTAGGGTTCTAAAGTAGGGATTTAAACTCGGGTTAGGGTTTCAAAGTAGGGTTTTAAACTAGGGTTAGGGTTTCACAGTAGGGTTTTAAACTAGGGTTAGGGTTTCAAAGTAGGGGTTTAAAATAGGGTTAGGGTTTCAAAGTAGGGGTTTAAACTAGGGTTAGGGGTTCAAAGTAGGGGTTTAAAGTAGGGTTAGGGTTAGGGTTAGGGTTAGGGTTAGGGTTAGGGGTTAGGGTTAGGGTTAGGGTTAGGGTTAGGGTTAGGGTTAGGGTTAGGGTTTAGGGTTAGGGTTAGGGTTAGGGTTAGGGTTTAGGGTTAGGGTTAGGGTTAGGGTTAGGGTTAGGGTTAGGGTTAGGGTTAGGGGTTAGGGTTAGGGTTAGGGTTAGGGTTTCAAAGTAGGGGTTTAAACTAGGGTTAGGGTTTTAAAGTAGGGTTTTAAACTAGGGTTAGGGTTTCAAAGTAGTGGTTTAAACTAGGGTTAGGGTTTCAAAGTAGGGGTTTAAACTAGGGTTAGGGTTTCAAAGTAGGGGTTTAAACTAGGGTTAGGGTTTCAAAGTAGGGATTTAAACTAGGGTTAGGGTTTCAAAGTAGGGGTTTAAACTAGGGTTAGGGTTTCAAAGTAGGGGTTTAAAGTAGGGTTAGGGTTTCAAAGTAGGGGTTTAAACTAGGGTTAGGGTTTCAAAGTAGTGGTTTAAACTCGGTTTAAGGTTTTAAAGTAGGGGTTTAAACTAGGGTTAGGGTTTCAAAGTAGGGTTTAAACCTAGGGTTAGGGTTCTAAAGTAGGGATTCAAACTCGGGTTAGGGTTTCAAAGTAGGGTTTTAAACTAGGGTTAGGGTTTCAAAGTAGGGGTTAAAACTAGGGTTAGGGTTTCAAAGTAGGGGTTTAAACTAGGGTTAGGGTTTCAAAGTAGGGATTTAAACTAGGGTTAGGGTTTCAAACTAGGGTTAGGGTTTCAAAGTAGGGTTTTAAACTAGGGTTAGGGTTTCAAAGTAGGGGTTTAAACTAGGGTTAGGGTTTCAAAGTAGGGTTTCAAAGTAGGGTTTTAAACTAGGGTTAGGGTTTTAAAGTAGGGGTTTAAACTAGGGTTAGGTTTTCAAAGTAGGGGTTTAAACTAGGGTTAGGGTTTCAAAGTAGGGATTTAAACTAGGGTTAGGGTTTCAAAGTAGGGGTTTAAACTAGGGTTAGGGTTTCAAAGTAGGGGTTTAAAGTAGGGTTAGGGTTTCAAAGTAGGGGTTTAAACTCGGGTTAGGGTTTCAAAGTAGTGGTTTAAACTCGGGTTAAGGTTTTAAAGTAGGGGTTTAAACTAGGGTTAGGGTTTCAAAGTAGGGTTTAAACCTAGGGTTAGGGTTCTAAAGTAGGGATTTAAACTCGGGTTAGGGTTTCAAAGTAGGGTTTTAAACTAGGGTTAGGGTTTCAAAGTAGGGGTTAAAACTAGGGTTAGGGTTTCAAAGTAGGGGTTTAAACTCGGGTTAGGGTTTCAAAGTAGGGGATTAAACTAGGGTTAGGGTTTCAAAGTAGGGTTTTAAACTAGGGTTAGGGTTTCAAAGTAGGGGTTTAAACTAGGTTTAGGGTTTCAAAGTAGGGGTTTAAACTAGGGTTAGGGTTTCAAAGTAGGGGTTTAAACTAGGGTTAGGGTTTCAAAGTATGGTTTTAAACTAGTGTTAGGGTTTTAAAGTAGGGGTTTAAACTAGGGTTAGGGTTTCAAAGTAAGGTTTAAACCTAGGGTTAGGGTTCTAAAGTAGGGATTTAAACTCGGGTTAGGGTTTCAAAGTAGGGTTTTAAACTAGGGTTAGGGTTTTAAAGTAGGGGTTTAAAGTAGGGTTAGGGTTTCAAAGTAGGGGTTTAAACTAGGGTTAGGGTTTCAAAATAGTGGTTTAAACTCGGGTTAAGGTTTTAAAGTAGGGGTTTAAACTAGGGTTAGGGTTTCAAAGTAGGGGTTAAAACTAGGGTTAGGGTTTCAAAGTAGGGGTTTAAACTAGGGTTAGGGTTTCAAAGTAGGGGTTTAAACTAGGGTTAGGGTTTCAAAGTAGGGTTTTAAACTAGGGTTAGGGTTTCAAAGTAGGGGTTTAAACTAGGGTTAGGGTTTCAAAGTAGGGGTTTAAACTAGGGTTAGGGTTTCAAAGTAGGGGTTTAAAGTAGGGTTAGGGTTAGGGTTAGGGTTTAGGGTTAGGGTTAGGGTTAGGGTTAGGGTTAGGGTTAAGGTTTGGGTTAGGGTTAGGGTTTAGGGTTAGGGTTAGGGTTAGGGTTAGGGTTAGGGTTAGGGTTAGGGTTAGGGGTTAGGGTTAGGGTTAGGGTTAGGGTTAGGGTTAGGGTTAGGGTTAGGGTTTCAAAGTAGGGGTTTAAACTAGGGTTAGGGTTTCAAAGTAGTGGTTTAAACTAGGGTTAGGGTTTCAAACTAGGGTTAGAGTTTCAAAATAGGGTTTTAAACTAGGGTTAGGGTTTCAAAGTAGGGGTTTAAACTAGGGTTAGGGTTTCAAAGTAGGGTTTAAACCTAGGGTTAGGGTTCTAAAGTAGGGATTTAAACTCGGGTTAGGGTTTCAAAGTAGGGTTTTAAACTAGGGTTAGGGTTTCAAAGTAGGGGTTAAAACTAGGGTTAGGGTTTCAAAGTAGGGGTTTAAACTCGGGTTAGGGTTTCAAAGTAGGGGATTAAACTAGGGTTAGGGTTTCAAAGTAGGGTTTTAAACTAGGGTTAGGGTTTCAAAGTAGGGGTTTAAACTAGGGTTAGGGTTTCAAAGTAGGGGTTTAAACTAGGGTTAGGGTTTCAAAGTAGGGGTTTAAACTAGGGTTAGGGTTTCAAAGTATGGTTTTAAACTAGTGTTAGGGTTTTAAAGTAGGGGTTTAAACTAGGGTTAGGGTTTCAAAGTAAGGTTTAAACCTAGGGTTAGGGTTCTAAAGTAGGGATTTAAACTCGGGTTAGGGTTTCAAAGTAGGGTTTTAAACTAGGGTTAGGGTTTTAAAGTAGGGGTTTAAAGTAGGGTTAGGGTTTCAAAGTAGGGGTTTAAACTAGGGTTAGGGTTTCAAAATAGTGGTTTAAACTCGGGTTAAGGTTTTAAAGTAGGGGTTTAAACTAGGGTTAGGGTTTCAAAGTAGGGGTTAAAACTAGGGTTAGGGTTTCAAAGTAGGGGTTTAAACTAGGGTTAGGGTTTCAAAGTAGGGGTTTAAACTAGGGTTAGGGTTTCAAAGTAGGGTTTTAAACTAGGGTTAGGGTTTCAAAGTAGGGGTTTAAACTAGGGTTAGGGTTTCAAAGTAGGGGTTTAAACTAGGGTTAGGGTTTCAAAGTAGGGGTTTAAAGTAGGGTTAGGGTTAGGGTTAGGGTTTAGGGTTAGGGTTAGGGTTAGGGTTAGGGTTAGGGTTAAGGTTTGGGTTAGGGTTAGGGTTTAGGGTTAGGGTTAGGGTTAGGGTTAGGGTTTAGGGTTAGGGTTAGGGTTAGGGTTAGGGTTAGGGTTAGGGTTAGGGTTAGGGTTAGGGGTTAGGGTTAGGGTTAGGGTTAGGGTTAGGGTTAGGGTTAGGGTTAGGGTTTCAAAGTAGGGGTTTAAACTAGGGTTAGGGTTTCAAAGTAGTGGTTTAAACTAGGGTTAGGGTTTCAAACTAGGGTTAGAGTTTCAAAATAGGGTTTTAAACTAGGGTTAGGGTTTCAAAGTAGGGGTTTAAACTAGGGTTAGGGTTTCAAAGTAGGGGTTTAAACTAGGGTTAGGGTTTCAAAGTAGTGGTTTAAACTAGGGTTAGGGTTTCAAACTAGGGTTAGGGTTTCAAAGTAGGGGTTTAAACTAGGGTTAGGGTTTCAAAGTAGGGTTTAAACCTAGTGTTAGGGTTCTAAAGTAGGGATTTAAACTCGGGTTAGGGTTTCAAAGTAGGGGTTTAAACTAGGGTTAGGGTTTCAAAGTAGGGGTTTAAACTAGGGTTAGGGTTTCAAAGTAGGGGTTTAAACTAGAGTTAGGGTTTCAAAGTAGGGGTTTAAACTAGGGTTAGGGTTTCAAAGTAGGGTTTTAAACTAGGTGTTAGGGTTTCAAAGTAGGGGTTTAAACTAGGGTTAGGGTTTCAAAGTAGGGGTTTAAACTAGGGTTAGGGTTTCAAAGTAGGGTTTTAAACTAGGAATGGGGTTTCAAAGTAGGGGTTTAAACTAGGGTTAGTGTTTCAAAGTAGGGGTTTAAACTAGGGTTAGGGTTTCAAAGTAGGGGTTTAAACTAGGGTTAGGGTTTCAAAGTAGGGTTTTAAACTAGGGTTAGGGTTTCAAACTAGGGTTAGGGTTTCAAAGTAGGGTTTTAAACTAGGGTTAGGGTTTCAAAGTAGGGATTTAAACTAGGGTTAGGGTTTCAAAGTAGGGGTTTAGACTAGGGTTAGGGTTTCAAAGTAGGGGTTTAAAGTAGGGTTAGGGTTTCAAAGTAGGGGTTTAAACTCGGGTTAGGGTTTCAAAGTAGTGGTTTAAACTCGGGTTAAGGTTTTAAAGTAGGGGTTTAAACTAGGGTTAGGGTTTCAAAGTAGGGTTTAAATCTAGGGTTAGGGTTTCAAAGTAGGGTTTTAAACTAGGGTTAGGGTTTCAAAGTAGGGGTTAAAACTAGGGTTAGGGTTTCAAAGTAGGGGTTTAAACTAGGGTTAGGGTTTCAAAGTAGGGGATTAAACTAGGGTTAGGGTTTCAAAGTAGGGTTTTAAACTAGGGTAAGGGTTTCAAAGTAGGGGTTTAAACTAGGGTTAGGGTTTCAAAGTAGAGGTTTAAACTAGGGTTAGGGTTTCAAAGTAGGGGTTTAAACTAGGGTTAGGGTTTCAAAGTAGGGTTTTAAACTAGGGTTAGGGTTTTAAAGTAGGGGTTTAAACTAGGGTTAGGGTTTCAAAGTAAGGTTTAAACCTAGGGTTAGGGTTCTAAAGTAGGGATTTAAACTCGGGTTAGGGTTTCAAAGTAGGGTTTTAAACTAGGGTTAGGGTTTCACAGTAGGGTTTTAAACTAGGGTTAGGGTTTCAAAGTAGGGGTTTAAAATAGGGTTAGGGTTTCAAAGTAGGGGTTTAAACTAGGGTTAGGGGTTCAAAGTAGGGGTTTAAAGTAGGGTTAGGGTTAGGGTTAGGGTTAGGGTTAGGGTTAGGGGTTAGGGTTAGGGTTAGGGTTAGGGTTAGGGTTAGGGTTAGGGTTAGGGTTTAGGGTTAGGGTTAGGGTTAGGGTTTAGGGTTAGGGTTAGGGTTAGGGTTAGGGTTAGGGTTAGGGTTAGGGGTTAGGGTTAGGGTTAGGGTTAGGGTTTCAAAGTAGGGGTTTAAACTAGGGTTAGGGTTTTAAAGTAGGGTTTTAAACTAGGGTTAGGGTTTCAAAGTAGTGGTTTAAACTAGGGTTAGGGTTTCAAAGTAGGGGTTTAAACTAGGGTTAGGGTTTCAAAGTAGGGGTTTAAACTAGGGTTAGGGTTTCAAAGTAGGGATTCAAACTCGGGTTAGGGTTTCAAAGTAGGGTTTAAACCTAGGGTTAGGGTTCTAAAGTAGGGATTCAAACTCGGGTTAGGGTTTCAAAGTAGGGTTTTAAACTAGGGTTAGGGTTTCAAAGTAGGGGTTAAAACTAGGGTTAGGGTTTCAAAGTAGGGGTTTAAACTAGGGTTAGGGTTTCAAAGTAGGGATTTAAACTAGGGTTAGGGTTTCAAACTAGGGTTAGGGTTTCAAAGTAGGGTTTTAAACTAGGGTTAGGGTTTCAAAGTAGGGGTTTAAACTAGGGTTAGGGTTTCAAAGTAGGGTTTCAAAGTAGGGTTTTAAACTAGGGTTAGGGTTTTAAAGTAGGGGTTTAAACTAGGGTTAGGTTTTCAAAGTAGGGGTTTAAACTAGGGTTAGGGTTTCAAAGTAGGGATTTAAACTAGGGTTAGGGTTTCAAAGTAGGGGTTTAAACTAGGGTTAGAGTTTCAAAGTAGGGGTTTAAAGTAGGGTTAGGGTTTCAAAGTAGGGGTTTAAACTCGGGTTAGGGTTTCAAAGTAGTGGTTTAAACTCGGGTTAAGGTTTTAAAGTAGGGGTTTAAACTAGGGTTAGGGTTTCAAAGTAGGGTTTAAACCTAGGGTTAGGGTTCTAAAGTAGGGATTTAAACTCGGGTTAGGGTTTCAAAGTAGGGTTTTAAACTAGGGTTAGGGTTTCAAAGTAGGGGTTAAAACTAGGGTTAGGGTTTCAAAGTAGGGGTTTAAACTCGGGTTAGGGTTTCAAAGTAGGGGATTAAACTAGGGTTAGGGTTTCAAAGTAGGGTTTTAAACTAGGGTTAGGGTTTCAAAGTAGGGGTTTAAACTAGGGTTAGGGTTTCAAAGTAGGGGTTTAAACTAGGGTTAGGGTTTCAAAGTAGGGGTTTAAACTAGGGTTAGGGTTTCAAAGTATGGTTTTAAACTAGTGTTAGGGTTTTAAAGTAGGGGTTTAAACTAGGGTTAGGGTTTCAAAGTAAGGTTTAAACCTAGGGTTAGGGTTCTAAAGTAGGGATTTAAACTCGGGTTAGGGTTTCAAAGTAGGGTTTTAAACTAGGGTTAGGGTTTCACAGTAGGGTTTTAAACTAGGGTTAGGGTTTCAAAGTAGGGGTTTAAACTAGGGTTAGGGTTTCAAAGTAGGGGTTTAAACTAGGGTTAGGGGTTCAAAGTAGGGGTTTAAAGTAGGGTTAGGGTTAGGGTTAGGGTTAGGGTTAGGGTTAGGGGTTAGGGTTAGGGTTAGGGTTAGGGTTAGGGTTTAGGGTTAGGGTTAGGGTTAGGGTTTAGGGTTAGGGTTAGGGTTAGGGTTAGGGTTAGGGTTAGTGTTAGGGGTTAGGGTTAGGGTTAGGGTTAGGGTTTCAAAGTAGGGGTTTAAACTAGGGTTAGGGTTTTAAAGTAGGGTTTTAAACTAGGGTTAGGGTTTCAAAGTAGTGGTTTAAACTAGGGTTAGGGTTTCAAAGTAGGGGTTTAAATTAGGGTTAGGGTTTCAAAGTAGGGGTTTAAACTAGGGTTAGGGTTTCAAAGTAGGGGTTTAAACTAGGGTTAGGGTTTCAAAGTAGGGGTTTAAACTAGGGTTAGGGTTTCAAAGTAGGGTTTAAACCTAGGGTTAGGGTTCTAAAGTAGGGATTTAAACTCGGGTTAGGGTTTCAAAGTAGGGTTTTAAACTAGGGTTAGGGTTTTAAAGTAGTGGTTTAAACTAGGGTTAGGGTTTCAAACTAGGGTTAGGGTTTCAAAATAGGGTTTAAACCTAGGGTTAGGGTTCTAAAGTAGGGATTTAAACTCGGGTTAGGGTTTCAAAGTAGGGGTTTAAACTAGGGTTAGGGTTTCAAAGTAGGGGTTTAAACTAGGGTTAGGGTTTCAAAGTAGGGTTTAAACCTAGGGTTAGGGTTCTAAAGTAGGGATTTAAACTCGGGTTAGGGTTTTAAAGTAGGGTTTTAAACTAGGGTTAGGGTTTCAAAGTAGTGGTTTAAACTAGGGTTAGGGTTTCAAACTAGGGTTAGGGTTTCAAAGTAGGGGTTTAAACTAGGGTTAGGGTTTCAAAGTAGGGGTTTAAACTAGGGTTAGGGTTTCAAAGTAGGGTTTAAACGTAGGGTTAGGGTTCTAAAGTAGGGATTTAAACTCGGGTTAGGGTTTCAAAGTAGGGGTTTAAACTAGGGTTAGGGTTTCAAAGTAGGGGTTTAAACTAGGGTTAGGGTTTCAAAGTATGGGTTTAAACTAGGGTTAGGGTTTCAAAGTAGGGGTTTAAACTAGGGTTAGGGTTTCAAAGTAGGGTTTTAAACTAGGTGTTAGGGTTTCAAAGTAGGGGTTTAAACTAGGGTTAGGGTTTCAAAGTAGGGGTTTAAACTAGGGTTAGGGTTTCAAAGTAGGGGTTTAAACTAGGGTTAGGGTTTCAAAGTAGGGGTTTAAACTAGGGTTAGGGTTTCAAAGTAGGGTTTTAAACTAGGGTTAGGGTTTCAAACTAGGGTTAGGGTTTCAAAGTAGGGTTTTATACTAGGGTTAGGGTTTCAAAGTAGGGGTTTAAACTAGGGTTAGGGTTTCAAAGTAGGGTTTTAAACTAGGGTTAGGGTTTTAAAGTAGGGGTTTAAACTAGGGTTAGGGTTTCAAAGTAGGGTTTAAACCTAGGGTTAGGGTTCTAAAGTAGGGATTTAAACTAGGGTTAGGGTTTCAAAGTAGGGGTTTAAACTAGGGTTAGGTTTTCAAAGTAGGGGTTTAAACTAGGGTTAGGGTTTCAAAGTAGGGATTTAAACTAGGGTTAGGGTTTCAAAGTAGGGGTTTAAACTAGGGTTAGGGTTTCAAAGTAGGGGTTTAAAGTAGGGTTAGGGTTTCAAAGTAGGGGTTTAAACTAGGGTTAGGGTTTCAAAGTAGTGGTTTAAACTCGGTTTAAGGTTTTAAAGTAGGGGTTTAAACTAGGGTTAGGGTTTCAAAGTAGGGTTTAAACCTAGGGTTAGGGTTCTAAAGTAGGGATTCAAACTCGGGTTAGGGTTTCAAAGTAGGGTTTTAAACTAGGGTTAGGGTTTCAAAGTAGGGGTTAAAACTAGGGTTAGGGTTTCAAAGTAGGGGTTTAAACTAGGGTTAGGGTTTCAAAGTAGGGGTTTAAACTAGGGTTAGGGTTTTAAAGTAGGTGTTTAAACTAGGGTTAGGGTTTCAAAGTAGTGGTTTAAACTAGGGTTAGGGTTTCAAACTAGGGTTAGGGTTTCAAAGTAGGGGTTTAAACTAGGGTTAGGGTTTCAAAGTAGGGGTTTAAACTAGGGTTAGGGTTTCAAAGTAGGGTTTAAACGTAGGGTTAGGGTTCTAAAGTAGGGATTTAAACTCGGGTTAGGGTTTCAAAGTAGGGGTTTAAACTAGGGTTAGGGTTTCAAAGTAGGGGTTTAAACTAGGGTTAGGGTTTCAAAGTATGGGTTTAAACTAGGGTTAGGGTTTCAAAGTAGGGGTTTAAACTAGGGTTAGGGTTTCAAAGTAGGGTTTTAAACTAGGTGTTAGGGTTTCAAAGTAGGGGTTTAAACTAGGGTTAGGGTTTCAAAGTAGGGGTTTAAACTAGGGTTAGGGTTTCAAAGTAGGGGTTTAAACTAGGGTTAGGGTTTCAAAGTAGGGGTTTAAACTAGGGTTAGGGTTTCAAAGTAGGGTTTTAAACTAGGGTTAGGGTTTCAAACTAGGGTTAGGGTTTCAAAGTAGGGTTTTATACTAGGGTTAGGGTTTCAAAGTAGGGGTTTAAACTAGGGTTAGGGTTTCAAAGTAGGGTTTTAAACTAGGGTTAGGGTTTTAAAGTAGGGGTTTAAACTAGGGTTAGGGTTTCAAAGTAGGGTTTAAACCTAGGGTTAGGGTTCTAAAGTAGGGTTTTAAACTAGGGTTAGGGTTTTAAAGTAGGGGTTTAAACTAGGGTTAGGTTTTCAAAGTAGGGGTTTAAACTAGGGTTAGGGTTTCAAAGTAGGGATTTAAACTAGGGTTAGGGTTTCAAAGTAGGGGTTTAAACTAGGGTTAGGGTTTCAAAGTAGGGGTTTAAAGTAGGGTTAGGGTTTCAAAGTAGGGGTTTAAACTCGGGTTAGGGTTTCAAAGTAGTGGTTTAAACTCGGGTTAAGGTTTTAAAGTAGGGGTTTAAACTAGGGTTAGGGTTTCAAAGTAGGGTTTAAACCTAGGGTTAGGGTTCTAAAGTAGGGATTCAAACTCGGGTTAGGGTTTCAAAGTAGGGTTTTAAACTAGGGTTAGGGTTTCAAAGTAGGGGTTAAAACTAGGGTTAGGGTTTCAAAGTAGGGGTTTAAACTAGGGTTAGGGTTTCAAAGTAGGGGTTTAAACTAGGGTTAGGGTTTCAAAGTAGGGTTTTAAACTAGGGTTAGGGTTTCAAAGTAGGGGTTTAAACTAGGGTTAGGGTTTCAAAGTAGGGTTTTAAACTAGGGTTAGGGTTTTAAAGTAGGTGTTTAAACTAGGGTTAGGGTTTCAAAGTAGGGTTTAAACCTAGGGTTAGGGTTCTAAAGTAGGGATTTAAACTAGGGTTAGGGTTTCAAAGTAGGGGTTTAAACTAGGGTTAGGTTTTCAAAGTAGGGGTTTAAACTAGGGCTAGGGTTTCAAAGTAGGGATTTAAACTAGGGTTAGGGTTTCAAAGTAGGGGTTTAAACTAGGGTTAGGGTTTCAAAGTAGGGGTTTAAAGTAGGGTTAGGGTTTCAAAGTAGGGGTTTAAACTAGGGTTAGGGTTTCAATGTAGTGGTTTGAACTCGGGTTAAGGTTTTAAAGTAGGGGTTTAAACTAGGGTTAGGGTTTCAAAGTAGGGTTTAAACCTAGGGTTAGGGTTCTAAAGTAGGGGTTTAAACTCGGGTTAGGGTTTCAAAGTAGGGTTTTAAACTAGGGTTAGGGTTTCAAAGTAGGGGTTAAAACTAGGGTTAGGGTTTCAAAGTAGGGTTTTAAACTAGGGTTAGGTTTTCAAAGTAGGGTTTTAAACTGGGTTAGGGTTTCAAAGTAGGGTTTTAAACTAGGGTAAGGGTTTCAAAGTAGGGTTTTAAACTAGGGTTAGGGTTTCAAAGTAGGGGTTTAAACTCGGGTTAGGGTTTCAAAGTAGGGGTTTAAACTAGGGTTTGGGTTTCAAACTAGGGTTAGGCTTTCAATGTATGGTTTTAAACTAGGCTTAGGGTTTCAAAGTAGGGTTTTAAACTAGGGTTAGGGTTTCAAAGTAGGGTTTTTAACTAGGGTAAGTGTTTCAAAAAAGGGGTTTAAACTAGGGTTAGGGTTTCAAAGTAAGGTTTTAAACTAGGGTTAGGGTTCCAAAGTAGGGGTTTAACCTAGGGTTAGGGTTTCAAAGTAGGGGTTTAAACTAGGGTTAGGGTTTCAAAGTAGGGGTTTAAACTAGGGTTAGAGTTTCAAAGTAGGGGTTTAAACTAGGTTTAGGGTTTCAAAGTAGGGGTTTAAACTAGGGTTAGGGTTTCAAACTAGGGAATTATATTACAGTTAGGGTTTTAAACTAGGTAGTTTGAAACCCCAACCCTAATTTGAAACCCTAGTTTGAAACCCTAATGTAAAACCCTAGTTTGAAACCCTTACCCTAAAGTAAAACCCTAGTTTGAAACAGTAATCCTATTTTGAAACTCTAAAGTAAAACTCTAGTTTAAAACCCTAATCCTATTTGGAAACCCTAATATAAAACTTTTGTTTGAAACCACAACCCTAATTTGAAACCCTTGTTTGAAACCCTAACCCTAAAGTAAAACCCTAGTTTGAAACCCCAAACCTAATTTGAAACCCTAACCTTAATGTAAAACCCTAGTTTGAAACCCAAACCCTAATTTGAAAAACTAGTTTGAAACCCTAACCCTAATGTAAAACCCTAGTTTGAAAACCTAACCCTAATTTGAAACCCGTTTGAAACCCCAAACCTAATTTGAAAACGTAGTTTGAAACACGAACCCTATTGTAAAACCCTAGTTTGAAACCCTAATGTAAAACCCCAGTTTGAAACCCCAACCCTAAAGTAAAACCCTAGTTTGAAACCCTATTTCTATTTGGAAACCCTAATATAAAACCCTAGTTTAAAACCCTAACGTATTACCCTAGTTTGAAACCCCAACCCTAATTTGAAACCCTAGTTTGAAACCCTAACCCTAATGTAAAACCCTAGTTTGAAACCCTAACCCTAATGTAAAACCCTAGGGTTTTAAACTAGGGTTTTACCTTATGTAATGTACCCTATTTTGAAACCCTAATGTAAAACCCTAGTTTAAAACCCTAACCCTAATGTAAAACCCTAGTTTAAACCCCAATCCTAATTTGAAAGAGAGTGTTAAAAAAATCTGCAGATTGGCTTTGAAAAATACATCATAATACAAAAAAATATATGTTTGAAGAAAATATTGCTTTTTCTTAATGTCTGTGTTTTATTTTTCAATACAACCTTTTCCAATGCCAATACTTGTTTCAATGTCAATGCAGCTTTTTCAAAATGTTTTCCCCAATACCAAATCGTATTGTCTGGTTGTTGTTACCTATTTCCTCAGCACAGGTGATGTCATCTTCAGTCGACAGCAAATGGAAAAATGTGTTTTTAAAGGTATTATTTGTACATGAAAAATAATGAAGTTATTAAATTAATTCTGGACAAAATACTTACTTACTACTGCTGCAAATGGCTCAGTGAGTCTCTCTTTAAAGTACCATTGCGGACTGTGTGTCATGTCATTTTTAGCACACGCTGTGGGGGCCACTCAAAAATGGACAGTGGGCCACAAATGGTCCCCGAACCGTAGTTTGGAGCCCCACGCTAGAATAACTAGTTGAATCTTGTGCTTCCAAAACAGAAAAAACAAGCAAATAGGATGGTAAAAAAAACAAAAACATCTTTAATGTATGATTTTCAGAACAGAAAGCATTTTCAAACAATTTCACCCAAACCACCGAGAAAGCAGAGTCGCGCTTGATAACGTGAAAACGATGATGATGATGATGATGATGATGTCATTCCGTGAGCTTCATCTCCTGTAGCGGTACCTCTTGAAGTGGAACCACAGCTGAAAGATCCCATTGGCAAACTGACAGCGGAAGCCGTGTCGGTGCGAATACTCCCACTCTCTGTTGACTATCTTGAAGGCGATGTCCTCGTATGGCGGGCCGGCGTGGAACCTGAGGATCCCAAAGTCCTTGTTGTCAAGACTGGGCTCCAGGAAGTACTGGGGGGTGGAGCGCTTGTTTATCAGGTCCGGGTAGAAAATATTAAATTTATAGCCCTGGACGATCTTAGGTGGAGGGTTGTCAAAGTCGTAATGGGTCTGATTGTATTTGTTCCACTCGAACCCGGTGTGGACCCTGTTGAAGAAGCGAGGTTTTCTGGGGCGGTATTTGTCGGCCCACAGGTACATCTTGCCCGTGACGGGAATCTCCACGCTGAATTGCGCCTCGTCGTTGCCCATTCCCTCTTTGGCTCGACGCACAAAGGCGTCCTCGGCGCTCTCGCTGGCGTCCCCTGATGGAAAGACGGAGATGAGCAACGAGATTGCAGCTTTGAGATACGAGTCCAGTTTGTTGTACTTTCCAGATTAATTTTCTACTATCGTTCGTCTTTATTTACTTATTTTCTGTGTGTAATTTTTCAGACAGTTTTACATAATTTTGGCATTTTGATTTTCTGCATCTCTTCTTCCTTATTTGGACATTTTATGGCTATTTGTGACTTTTTTAATTATTTCGTATTTTTTTTTTAACCTTTTTAGTTATCAACTTTTCTGACATTTTCGGCAATTTCGTGGACATTTTATGGAAATTATCAGAATGTCTTCATTTTTTCCCCTGGACATTTTTAAGTGTTTTCTTTTCTCACTTACAAAAAAACAAACAATGTTCTGACTTTTTTATTTATTTTTTACAATCCCAAAGACATTTTATGATAATTTTCTGCTTTTCGTTTTTTGGGGGGGACATTTTATGGTTACTTTTGAATGTTATCTTATTTAAAAAAAAAAAATTATCTGACATTTTTGGCAATTTCATGGTAATTTTCAGCTTTTCCTCTTTCTGTTTGGACATTTAATGGTCACTTTTTGGACATTTTAGCAGGGATAATCGATGAAATCACAATTAAAACAATCATTTGTTTTTTGGTACAAAACAACAACATGCTTAAACATTTTATTGTAAAAAAAAATTATAAACCCATTACGGCCTAAAGCGCCTGGCAAAACATGCCTCTAAAACCTAAACCTTCATTTTTTTTCCCTGGGGATTTTTAAACAATTCCAAAGACATTTTATGATAATGTTCTGCTTTTCTTTTGTTTTTGGACATTTTATGGTTACTTTTTGAATGTTTTATTTTCTTTCTTTTAAAAAAAATTCAATTCTGACATTTTGGGCAACTTCTTATACATTTGATGGTCATTTTCAGCTTTTCCTTATTGGACATTTTATGATGACTTTTTTGGACAGTAGGGCTGCTCGATGAATTCACGATTAAGACAAGAAAATGTAAAAAAAACATTAAATTAAGACAAATACATTTCTTTGAAACACTATAATTATGCAAGTTCCTCTTGGAACAAAAAAGATTAATTAAATTAGTAATTTTAAAATAAAAAAGGTGCAAATATATATACATTTAAACAATTCTAAATTAGTATTAATAATATTAGATTTTTGTCTTTGTCTTGATTATGCCAATTTTGTAATTGTGGAATGTAATAATTGAAACTGTAATTGAATTTCGATTAATTGCACAGCCCTAATTTTTAGGTCATTTAAAAAACGTTCTCATCTACCTTTCATCAGTCTTTTTCTGACAACTTAAATATTTTGACAGTTATTAAAAAAATATTTTATTATTCATTAATAAAGGAATAAGATTCATTAAATGAGTCATTTTAAAATAAAAAAGGTGCAAATATATACATTTAAACATTTCAAAATTAGTAATATTATTTTATTTTTGTCTTTGTCTTGATTATGCCAATTTTGTAATTGTGGAATGTAATAATTGAAACTGTAATTGAATTTCGATTAATTGCACAGCCCTAATTTTTAGGTAATTTAAAAAACGTTTTCATCTACCTTTCATCAGTCTTTTTCTGACAACTTAAATATTTTGACAGTTATTAAATTTTTTTTTATTATTCATTAATAAAGGAATAAGATTCATTAAATTAGTCATTTTAAAATAAAAAAGGTGCAAATATATACATTTAAACATTTCAAAATTAGTAATATTATTTTATTTTTGTCTTTGTCTTGATTATGCCAATTTTGTAATTGTGGAATGTAATAATTGAAACTGTAATTGAATTTCGATTAATTGCACAGCCCTAATTTTTAGGTAATTTAAAAAACGTTTTCATCTACCTTTCATCAGTCTTTTTCTGACAACTTAAATATTTTGACAGTTATTAAAAATTTTTTTATTATTCATTAATAAAGGAATAAGATTCATTAAATTAGTCATTTTAAAATAAAAAAGGTGCAAATATATACATTTAAACATTTCAAAATTAGTAATATTATTTTATTTTTGTCTTTGTCTTGATTATGCCGATATTGTAATTGTGGAATGTAATAATTGAAATTGAATTTTGATTAATTGCACAGCCCTAATTTTTAGGTAATTTTTAAAACTTCATCTACCTTTCATTAGTCTTTTTCTGACAACTTAAATATTTTTGACAGTTTAAATTGTTATTATTATTCATTTTTTTAATTAAATCTAATTATCTAAATCATGAATTCATTTAAATAATATTTTATCCAAAAATACAAATGTAAAAAATGATTATTTCAGTTTTTTTTTTTGTGTTTGTTTTTTTTAAATATCCACAGGGTGCCGCAAGAGAGGGACTAAAGAGTCGCAGGTTAAAATTAAATTAAATTAAAACGAATAGAAATGTCACTAATCCGTTGATGTCCTACCTGTGACCTGCAGCTGCTTGCGTGCTAACTGCAGCCTGTGCGCGTCCTCCTCGGGGGTGATGGTGTGCGTGTCCAGCGGCAGCTCGGAGGTCGCGAGCAGCGCGGGGCTGTAGCGACCCGAATCGTACTCCGCCTGGCTCTGCTGAATCAGATCCTCCTCCGTCAACACCGCCTCCGCCTCCTCGCCTTTCTCGTCATCCTTTTTTTTCCCACCGCTTTCTCTTCCCTCCTCATTGCGCTCAGCGTGTTCCGCTGAAGATGTGGACGGGCCGTCCTCGCCTGCGGGCCCTTTTTTGGTGTTTTGGGATGAGAGGGAAGACGACGGGCCGGGCTCTTCTGATGTTGACTCTCCTGCTCGGCCTCCTGCTCTGGTTTCACTTTTGCATGGAGAAAAAAAAGAAAGTTTTTTTTTTTTTGGCGTGCGTTAGTGCTCAAGATAAAGTAACCTTGCTTGACCACTAAGCATGTTAAATTTGTCAGTTCAGCAGGAGAACAATTAACTTGAACATGACATTCTGATTAATATTACATTTGTGGAATATGAGTTATGAAGCAAAAATCCCGCCGTTTTTATCCACCTTAGGCGGCAGCCATTTTGCCGCTTACTGCCGATTGAAGATGACATCACAGTTGCTCAGACAACAACCAATCACAGCTCACCCGTTTTCTGAAGCTGAGCTGTGATTGGTTGTTGTTACCTGAGACATGAGTAACTGTGATTAGGGGTGGGAATCTTTGAATGTCTCACGAATCGATTCGATTCCGATTTTTCGGTGTGCGATTCGATTCAGAATCGATTTTCGCTTATTATGAGCGATTTTTGATTCGCAATGATTTGATTGACAATGATTTTTACTTCAATTTATAGATGTTCAAGGAATCGTAATGATCTACTTCAGTCTGACTCGCTAATGCTAATAAGCGCGCTACTCACGGCACTTTTATCAATCAAAAGAACGGCTACACGCTGCAAAAAAACAACTTTTATTGGAATAACTTGATCGTGACTTTTTCCTTCTACTCTCTAATGTGGCAACAACTTAACAGTGTATTAGACCGCGTGGAACCACACTGCCCCTAAGTGGCCAAATCGGGTACAACATGAACAGCGCTCCCAATAAAGGCACACACAAACAAAGGGAAGACAGTATAAAATAATTCAAATAAAATCGATTCTGAATCGTACTAAATGAGAATCGCGATTCTTATGAGAATTAATTTTTTGGGCACACCCCTAGCTGTGATGTCTAGTGATGGCTAATGGGGGCTGCATAGAACATATTAGGGCTGCTCGATTATGGGAAAAATAATAATCACGATTATTTTAGCAATAATTGAAATCACGATTATTCAAACGATTATTTATTTTTTGGTGCAAAACAAGAAAATGTTGAAGCATTTAAAAATATATAGACCAATTTAAAAAAAGAAACACTATAAATATGTAAGTTCCTTTTGGAACAAACAGAATTTAAAATAATAAATATTTATTTATTAATTGGCAAAAAGTTGGAGTGCAGCATGTGCACTGTGTAGTTTTTGGGGGTACAAAACAAGAAAATGTTTAAACGTCCCCACAAAAAAATAATAATATTAAGACAAATACAATTCTTTGAAACACTATAATTATGCAAGTTCCTTTTGGATGAAACAAAAAGTATTTAATTAGTTATTTAAAAAAAAGAAAAAAGGTGCAAATGTATACATTTAAAGAACTCAAAAATTAGCATTAATAATCTTTTTTTACGGCTATGCTGATTTTTTAATTGTGGAGCGTAATCATTGAAATTGTAATTGCTGAAACTAACTTTTTGCTGACATGCATGTCATTTTCATTTGGTTGCAGTTGTTATCTTCTGCCACCTGTTGGCCAGGACTTTTTGGGGAAAAACGTTTTTTTAATCTCAATAGGACATTCCTGGTTAAATAAAGGTTACATGAAAATGAAATGAATTCATTAACTCATTCACTGCCATTGACGGCTATAAACGTCAAAAATTAATTTTAACTATTTCTATTAGTTTAACATTTGTGTCCACTATTGTTAACAAGAGTATGAAAATGTACATTTAGAACAGATATAAAATCTGTGATTAATCGTGAGTTAACTATTGAAGTCATGCGATTAATTACGAGTAATTAATTTTATTTTATTTTATAGGGAGAGTAAAAAATGTAATCGCCTGACGAGATGGTTATTAAAAATTAGGGGAGTCAGGTGATTAATTTTTTTTACTCGTAATAAATCGCATGACTTCAAAAGTTAACTCACAATTAATCACAAATTTTATATCTGTTCTTAACGTACAATAAACAAATCTAGGTTTTCATACTCATGTTCACAAAAGTTAAAAAAAAAATTAAACTAATAGAAATAGTTCAAATAATTTTTTGACGTCTATAGCCGCCAATGGCAGTGAATGAGTTAAAAGGTTTAAAAAAAAACAACATCTTAACGAGGGGTGCCAATTATGGAGGGTAGTGTATACGAACAAATGGAATTTGACCTCAGAAATTTCCCAGAAATGTTCGTTTTTTTTGTGGTTAGAGTCCACTAATTGACTTACATGGCGTCGCCGAGTGGCTCCTCCTTAATGATGGGGAACAAAGGTTCGCTGTCGACGCCTTGCTCCTGCTTCAGCTTAAACAGCTTCTGACGCAGCACATCCTGATGTCGCTCTCTCAGCCTGTCACGCAAAACACATTTTCAGGTACACAACAATTGCTAATTGTTACACACTTTTTTTTTATGCTGGGTTGTTTTCCTAACCCACTCGCTGGGTAGCAGATTGGGTTACTTCTACCTAAGGTTGGTTAATTATTTTGACCAAGCAGATTGGGTTGCAGTGCTGTCACTGGAATATTTTTTAGAATCGATTAATCTATCGATTATTCAATCACTTTAATCGACTAATCGGATTCATTTTAATTTTGCATGAAAATGTACTGCAAAAGCATCCCCCCCCCGATTCCTGTTTATTAATCATTGATTGGTGTTTATGTCATACTTTGTATTCGTACAGTGATTAAAAAAAAAAAGGGAAAAGAGCTGTTTGCAAATGTCTTATTTACATTTATATTACATATATTACAAACGATTACTCGATTATTAAAATAGTGATTCAATTAACTCACCAAAACGTATAAAAACATTCTATTTGTAAATTGTCACGGTCCCAAAAACGTGTATGTATTTATGTATGTATTTTTTGCTAGAGCATACAGAAAGCTTTGATGCTGCTTCTGACTTGTAGAGGTCACTTAAAGCAATGGTAGTTATTATAAAAATGACCAGCAGGTGGCAGCAGAGTATGAGAGATCAAGTAGGGCCATGTTGCAAAAAAGCTCTTTTCCCCACTGTTTTCAACAGATTTGTGAATAATGATGAAACTTAGCTATATTCTAATGCTAATTGCTGCAAAACGAAAACAGATACAAATATACTTTTTGTCCTGATGAAAGAAGAGACTTAAATTTTTTTGGGTAGCTTCTGTGTTTTTATAGCAATAGCAATATTCTGTGGGCCTTGCAAAATCAGTCAAAATCCAGTCAAACAGCCGGGAGCGAAAGGGGTTGCTTCAGTGAAAATGGCTGCGAGTGAATGAGTTAATTTGATAATAGATTACTTGTCGATTAACCGATTAATTTTGACAGCTCGAGTTGAAGATTGGATTTGAGCGACCTGAAGATCTGAAGCTGGTGGCCATTTTGGATATTTTTGTGTACTGAAGTTGAAGTCAACCCAGCAGGTTTAAGAGACTTATTCAAAATTTTCATTTCATTTCAGCTGAATAATTTTTTTTTTTTAAACTCATTCATTGCCACTGACGGCTATAAACGTAAAAAATTAATTTGAACTATTTCTCTTAGTTGAACATTTTTTCTACTTTTGTTAACAAGAGTATGAAAACCTAGATTTTTTTTTATTGCACATTTAGAACAGAAAGAAAAGTTGTGATTAATCGTGAGTTAACTAGTGAAGTCATGCGATTAATTACAATTAAAAAATGTAATTGCTTGACGAGATGATTATTAAAAATTAGGGGCGTCAGATTAAATGTTTAATCGTAATTAATCGCATGACTTCAATAGTTAACTCACGATTAATCACAAATTGTATATATGTTGTAAATGTTTTTATACTCTTGTTAACAAAAGTAGAAAAAAAATGTAACTAATAGAAATAGTCCAAATGATTTTTTGACAATTATAACCGTCAATGGCAGTGAATGAGTTGATAAAATATCATCACCACATTCTTACCTGGCTCTTGCCATGTAGACTCGGACCTGCTGAAGCAGACTCTCCCAGTAGCCGATGTCGAGGTTGGACCCGCCGGCCCGAATCTTGGTCTCGATGTTGAGGTGGAGCGCCTGCAGCTGGCTGTACGTCTTCCCTTTGAACACGATCTGCACGTCGCTGCTCACGGCTGTGTTGATGCCGTCACGCCGGTCACCTGAGGGTCGACAAACGCCCGTCACTTTCTGTTCGCATGACGTGCACTGAAAGGCGAAGCGTGACGAAAAAAGAGGAAATCGCGTACCCGGTCCTTTTCCGGAGGCCTCCAGTTTTCTCAGTTTGCTGATTTCATCCTCCGTGATTGTGGTCATGTCTCTCCAGAAATCCACATTCTTGCCTTGTTCCAGCTCCATGTAAACCTGAGAGCACAACAACAATTCCATTTCATTATCGACACTCGTGATTCTCAAATGGGGCCCGTTAAAAATGATTTTAAAAGTATATGTAAATATTTCTAAAAAATATATAAGTTCATAAAATGAATTTTATATTCAGTAGGTCATTTAGTTTCAGTCTTCTAAAATCCCAGCATCTCCGCCGTACCAGAATGGTTTGAACCAACTTGTCAATCACTTGAAAACTTTATTTAAAATTCAGCTAATTATTTATGTTTGAGAACAGAGTTTTACTATGATCCCAAAAGATGGCACTTTATATTGATAATAGTTTGTAAGGGTGTGAATTTCCTAGTACCTGACGATTCATAGGTCACGATTCCATACCGATTAATGCCGATAAGAATCTATAAATTGATTATTGCGATTTTTTTAAACTCAAATTTAGAAAATACTAATCAGTAAACGTGTGCATGTACACAGTAAGATTTGTATGAAAATGTATTTATTTATCTGAAAATCAGGCTTATAATTTATTTAACAAACAGGTTGGAGTCTGTTTCATGTTTGAACAGCACTGAAATCAAATATTAAGGCTTAATGTTCCATTAATAGAACATTCTTCCATGCTTAATGTGTGAATCCTAACCCTAAGTAAGACGTTTTGTTGAATATTCCCATAAAAAAAACAAAAGTTTAAAAATCGATTCGGCCGCATATCGAATCGATTCGAGAATTGCGCGCTGTAATATCGCGATATATTGCCGTATCGATTTTTTCTAACAATCCTAATAGTTTGTATGTGCACACATCCTTATTTTTAATTATTTCTCTCTTTCTTTTTTCCCCTTATTAAGTTATATCTTTTTGTTTCCAAAGAGTTCAAGAGACCACATACATACAAATAAAATCCCAAAGTTTAATAAATCAGACAATGGTGGCACATCACTCGATTTATTGATTTATTTTTTCTTCAATCAAAAATGCTTTGCGCTGGTTAGGGGGTACATGGCTGGCTGAAAAAATATTTCAGTGTGGGTACGTCACAAAAAAAAAAAAAGGTTGGGAACCACTGATCTACACTGCTCACATCAACTTTGGGATATTTGGCATTTGCGTCAAATTTCCGGATGAACCCAAATTTCCCAATAACCTTTCCAAGTTAACTTCATTTTATCATCTCTAAACTTTTGATTGCACATATCCAAATGTTCAATGTTTTAGTAGCTTTTGCCAAACGTCACAGAATTCAGCTCCCCAGAGTCGATCAAACAAAGTTCACCTGAAAAAGTTAGTGCCGTTTCCGTTCATCCTGAATATTCACCTGAAGGCCGAGGCAGTGTAACTAGTGGTTGATGCGACATGAATGAACAAAATAGTGTTAACCGCACACCAGTGTTAATTTCGTCGACGAAAACTAAAGACAAATAATTTCGTCGACGCACATTTCCCACTAGACGAAAACCCTCATTAATAAACAATAACGAAAATGTACTTCACTTAATAAAAACTGGACTAAAAGCTATGGAAATTTTAGTTCATGAACAAAAATTTGACGTAAATTATATGATTTTGTAAAATATAGTCTCCGCTAATCTGTCACTGTGACACACATGTGCCCCCCCCCCTTTCAAATCTGCAGCTAGCGAGTGCAACATGCAAAAACACATAGAACAGACAAGAGGTGGATCACGGTGAAAGGTTAAAAAAAATTATATAATAATTATAGTGATAATGTTCATTAATCCAATGGCTATAACGTTGCAACTGCTAACAAATGCTGGCTAACTTACTAGCTCATAGCATGGAGCCATCGTAGCCACTTGTTGATTTACTGTAATTGAGTGTGAAGTTGTTTTTCATGAAAAAGACGAAATGTTCTGAAATGTTCGACGTAATCTGCTGACAAAAAAATATATACAGGGGTAAAATGATTGTCCTGACTAAAACTAGACTAAAAGGTTGACAGTTTTTGTTGACTAAAACTTGACAAATAAAATTATATTTTCTTGGACCAAAGTGCTAGCTTTATAGTTGACTAAAAATGTATTCAATAAAAACGGGAAGAGATTGACTATAATAAAAACCAGCAAGCGTAATTGAAACTGGACTAAAACTGAGAACTAAATTTAATAATGGCGGATACAATTAACACTATGGGTAGGAATCTTTGAATGTCTCACAAGTCGATTCGATTCCGATTTTTGGGTGTGCGGTTCGATTCAGAATCGATTTTTCAATTAAGAACGTTTTTTGATTCAACGTGATTTGATTGACAATGATTTTTGCTTCAATTTATAGATGTTCAAGGAATCATAATGATCTACTCCAGTCTGACACGCTAATGCTAATTAGCGCGCTACTCGCGGCACTTTTATCACTCTAAAGAACGGCTCCACGCTGCAAAAAAAAAAAAAAAACTTTTATTGGAATAACTTGATCGTGACTTTTTCCTTCTACTCTCTAATGTGGCTACAACTTAACTGTGTATCAGACCGCGTGGAACCACACTGCCCCTAAGTGGCCAAATCGGGTACAACATGAACAGCGCTCCCAATAAAGGCACACACAAACAAAGGGAAGACAGCATCAAATAATTTGAATAAAATCGATTTTGGGACATTTAAAATCGATTCTGAATCAAACTAAATGAGAATCGATTTTTTTTTGGGCACACCCCTACCGCGCACCCGCTGTCCACCTTCAAGTGTTACTCACCTTAATATCCTCCAGAAGATCGTCCATGTCTGTGACTGTCAGCCCATTGAGGAAGGTGTACGGTTCGTGCATCTCGACAGCGAGATCGTCATCTTCGGCACTGATGTACTTGGCCAGCAGGTCGATGGGTTTCGCACGGCCGTCGCGGATTCTAATCTTAGACCTGGACATGCACAGTTTGAATTCAATGTTTGGGGTCCAAATATTACAATCTTGCTGCAGTTTTTCCCGCCAGCCGCGATAGCTGCATACCGCAGTTTGGCCTGATGCAGGTGGAAGTTGTCCTCTTGTTCGGCCCAGGTCTTGAAATGCTCCGCTTCTTTCTCTCTCTGCAGCATCTCCAGCTCCGTCTCCCTCATTGCTTTCTCTCGCTCACGCTCCAAACGCAGCTGCTTTACCTACAACAAATGAATAACACATTAGTAATGCAGTGCAGATAAATGTGCTTTGTTTGTTTAAATGAGGAACCTTGAAAAAAAAAAATCACATTTGAAATCGCAATATACAGGGATGTGATTTGACCAAAGTGAAATGATCTGAAAATTTTAGCCGGGGGGGGGTCCGGGGGCCGCGGGCACTCAGCTCGGTCCAGAGCTCATGGGTTTTCCGTGTTTTTGAGTACTTTCAATGCACTCAGATGACAAAGAAATAGACAAAACAACAGCATAAATTTTCAATGTATATTGAACTATCCCATATAAAATTGCAGTTTTAGTCAACTCAAAATCAGTCACATTCAAAAACATTGAGTGACTGCCTTTGCTTTTAAAAACTATCACTGAGAATATCATCATATATATTTACCATGCAATAAATCATTTAATCAATCATTCTTAATTTAATACATAATGCATAACAAAAACATAAAATACCTCATGCAGCAAAAGCTCTGGTAAAAACACAATCATGCATTCGTCGAATGCATGATTGACTAAAAGATCATCTCTGTAACTGCATACATCAAGACAGTCAACATATTGAAACCTGAAAAGTGCAAACGTGCAGCATTCATTTGAGTTTGTGTCAATGATTAACCATGTTAAATATTTATGGCCATTTTTATTACGTTATAATATTTTCGAAAATTTGATTTCGATTCATTTGAAACGTTTACCACCGACCTCAAAATTCACGACTCTGTCAGCAACTGGTGCAGGTTCACGTCTCTCTATTACCGCTTCCGATTGTGATGTCAATAAGGGATGGGGGCCGTAAAGTTTTGGGAGTTTTCGTTTGGGCACCGAAACTTCCAGCGATGGAATAATTTGTTGTTGTTGACTGGAGTTCTTTCACGTGTTTTTTGCTCTTTGCGTGACTTTCAAGAGCTTTGAAACCTCTCGCACCATCGTCAACGGTATCACGGCACCAAATGCAAAGCGCTTTCCCGGCACGATCGATCTTCCGAATAAAGTCACTGAACAAATTCGTCACAGTCTTCTTTCCAACATTTGTAGATATATCCTTCTCTAACCAGTCCCATCGAAACTTGTTTTTTACGATCTTGTCAATTTCCTTATTCGATCACCGACATCTTTCTTTAAACACCCGGCAAAAACGTCTGAGAAATGAACAAGGCATACTCCTATGCCTTTATAACAAGCGCGTTTATTGGTCAACACGGAGACTTCAGCCAATCGCAAGATCCGTTTCATTTCAGTTACGGAAACACTAAAATGGAATGCTGTCGAGAGACGAAATCTGATTTTTTACCACTTAAAAAATTGTAACATTTTATTTTTGGAGATAAAAAAAAGCGGAATTCCGCGAATTAGCGGAAAATTCACATCCCTGAATATAACAAACAAACAATTGCAATTAGGCCGCAATTCGATTACTCGTTCAGACAAAGTATGCAGTGACCAACCTTCTGAAGTTCTCTGCGATTCTCCTCCTGGATGCGTTTGTTCCTCTCCTTAAGATCTTTCTCTCCGAGGTGTCCGATACCTTTCTTATCCAAAGCCTGACAAAACAAAAACAGGGCAGAGTATATGATATAAATGGCAATTTAGAAAAAAGTGACCTCATCGAAGCAACTCAGCCTCCAAACATACCTTTTGCCATTTGAACGTGCCCAATAGGTTATTATCACCAAAAGGGTTGTCTGCATTAGTGTATCCCATGTACTCTTCACTCCAACCCATCTTTTCTCTCCTCTTCTTTTCCTTCGCCTCCTTCTTGGCCAACCTCCTGGCCCGCTTCTCTTCGGGTGTCTCCAGAGCCTTCATCATCTCCTTCTGTTTTTTTTGGGTTTCCTTGTCTTTGGCGGTCTTGCTCTCCCGATCAGAGCCAGAGCTGTCAGAGGAGTCGGCCGAACTGGACTGAGGTCTCCCTCGGTCTCGGCCTTTCCCGCTCCTTCCGGGCTCCCCTTCGCTGCTCCTTTTGCTTTTGTCTCGTTCAGATTTCCTCTCTCTATCTCTGTCCCGCTGCTCCTTCTGTCTCTGTCTGTCTCTACTGAGGCTTCTCCGTCTTCCTCGCTCTCTTTCATTGCTTCCATCTTGGGAGCCTGAAGAAGACCTTTCCCTCCTTCTCTCTGTTCCTCTTTGGATCTGCATGTTGCTTATTTTCCCTTTTTCTTTAGTATGATCTGAATCAGAACTGAGATAAAACAAACGATTCAACAAACATGATGTATGTTTTGAAAACTAAAGGCTCAACATGTTGGAACTAACATTTCTCCGTAACGGTGCATTCAAAAACATTTCGGATGTTAAGGGCTGCTTACATTCATCAAGACATACCTTGTCAACAAAACGATCAACAAAAACAATATCTACACTTTGCATCAGTACCTGGACGAATTGTCCTTAGATTTGCTCCTGACACGTTGCATTATTTGCCTCTTGTCACTCTCCGAGCCACTTCGAGAACTTGAACGGCCCCGATGTTGAGGCCGTCGTCTGTCTGGTGAGCTGCTACCGGAATCGCGGCTGTCGGACCGTGCGTGGCCCCGATCGGATCGTTTTGGGTCCAGAATTTGAGAGCGATTCGGCCTTCTCTCTGGAGATTTAGACCTGCTTGCTCTAGATCTATTTCGCCGGTCCTGGCTTCGACTTCTGGACACAGAACGGGATCGTCGTTTTGATTTCGAACCCATCACGAACTTTGCGTTCACTAGGGGTCCTGATACAATTTTGTCGCGTTAATGCCATGTGATATACAAAAATTATTTTTATTTTTACATACTCTATAATAGCCATGCTGTCACATAAATATTCAATATCTGAACATAAAATCGATACATTACATAAGTCACGCAATTTGTGCTATATTGTATTTTTCTCTCTCAAATGTTTCACTCAGGCAAAACAGGGCAGCTAAAAGCGGGTACTTTCTGTTATTGTGGCGCAAGATAAAAACGTCACACTGGTCCCGAGTATTATAAATTTAAATTTAAAAGTTGATTGCGCTGGTGTTTACGCCATTATACGTCCAAAATTAAATCTTCAACACGCCATTGCTTTATTAAATAAAAATGATTTCATTCGGAAAAATAGGTCAACGCAGCTTCTCGCAAACAACACTCGCGTTCGTGTTACATCCTGTAACTGGTGAATGTAGTTCTCCGCATTATTTCCGTAATATAGAATGCATATAATGTCAGGCGTAGTTTACTCAATTTCAGTTTATACTGTTTGCTGGGTATAAAATAGTGTTTTATTGACGTGTTTGTCTAGATTATTTACGGTTTGGATTTTAGAAGACAATGTTTACAAACAATTACCGGACTACAAATCCCATAGCAGCCCATTGCACAATTGCCTGTTTTTAAGGGGAGGAAGGACTTCTTTTCAACAACATTCTTCGCTCTGTCCGCATGACATCAAAGATCCACATCGTTAATTGTAGTTTATAATAGTTAAAAATCGGTCGCTGTAGTTTATTGTTAAATCTGCTACTGTTTCTCACCAGCGCGTTAAAATCTATTTGCGACAAGGTAAAAAAAAAAAAAAAAATCTTCTCCATCTGGTTGTGAGGCGGTCTTCGTTAGCTAGCTTATTTAGCCAGGAGCTACCAGTAGATTTACGGCTTATATCCGCGGCTACTTTTCCAAGTAGACCAGCTAAAGCTTCGGTTACTCGGCGGCCACGATGATTTGGTTAGTTTACGCCACTGAGAGAGTGGACTTTAAATAATTGATCCGATTTTGGTAACAAACACAACCCGCGTTCGAGCCCAATTCGCTTCGGCCTGTTTTCATTGTATCCTCGCGTCGGTAGTGTCGGGTTGTTCGACCAGTGAGTTCGGCGTCAAATTTAGCTGCGTTGCCGTCAACAAACGAGTCAGCAGCTGTCGATCGGGGAGAGAACTTGAGGCTAGCCAAGTGTCAAGTATGGCGCAGCACGATTGTTCTCATGTCGCCAGTTCGCAGAAGGCTCTCATGCTGGAAATGAAGAGTCTTCAAGAGGAACCCGTCGAGGGCTTTAAAATAACGCTGGTGGACGAGGCGGATATGTACAACTGGGAAGTGGCCATTTTCGGACCCCCCAATACACACTATGAGGGGGGCTATTTCAAGGTAAGACTCATTTCAAGGCAAATTGCTGGCACAGGTGAAACTATGATGCGTGTATGAGGCATTAAAGCGACATCAAATATTTTTTTGTTCTAGGCCCGGATCAAGTTCCCCATGGACTACCCATATTCCCCACCTTCCTTCAGATTCCTCACCAAGATGTGGCATCCCAACATCTATGAGGTGGGTCAATAATAGTCCTCATCAGAATCACTAAGTCATCATGGAACTGCAGCAGCAGTGGCGTATCAAGGGTGCCCAGGGGCCCCAAGCAAGAAAGGGATCGAGGGCCCTGGCAGGTGGTGGGTGGGCACGGGGCACGACAGACAACCATTCGTCAGATGCATGTTGTTAAATTTTGAAATTGCACATCTGCATCTTAAAGAATCAACTTGAGTTGTGCTTCATTTAAATAACTTGTTGAAACAAAATAAAAACAGTGATACAATAGTAAAGTGCGCTTTTTTTTTTTTTAACAAACAAAATTTGGACCCAAAAATAGAATACAGCACAGGCCAAACAAACATGTGGAGTTATGTAGTTAACAAAAAATGTGAAAATAAATACATAAATATATAGCCACCCTTTTCTCTGATTACTTTTTTGCACATTCTTGGCATTCTCTGGATGAGCTTCAAAAGGTAGTCATCTGGAAGGGGTTTCCAACCGTTTTTAAGGAGTTCCCAGATGTTAGGATGCCCAGAGTAGGTATCTATAATATAAAACATGTTTTCAGTTATTTCACCTTTTTTTTTTTGTTGTTAAATACTGTAGTGGCCAAACATGGACAAGGACACAGGCGCTTAAAAAAAAAGAAGAAAAAAAAGGATTCCATTTAATCAAATCGGAGCAAAAAGAGTTAACAAAAAATTCCAACATCAACTCGTAGCTAATGTTTTGGAACCAATTTAAAAGAGGTCAACTTAACATAAAACAAATTAAACTGGACTGACCGTCAGACAAACAACTCAGGTGGCTTAAATAGGGGCGGACCAACCTAAATGAACACAAGAGGGAGGTATGACTACAAATCAAACAAAATGACCAACTTCTTAATTCTATAGGACAAATGAACAAAAACATATATCAACACTAACGAGTGAAAAATAAAGTGCATTTGAACCAAATTAACAAAAAAAAAAAATACCCCAAACAAATCATTAAACAAATACATTCCCCCCTCCAGTCTTGAACAGTGGCAGGTGCAAGATCTGGACTCCTCCCACCTTCCGGCCTGGTTGCTTCCCTCAAACAAGAACAAATGCAGTAAACATTCAGACAAATATGAACTAAAATGTGCACCCCTTAGAAAATATGTCTCCAAACAAAACAACTTACTCAATATTAACTGAAAATATTAAATGATGTAGTAATTAAGCTAAAGCAAATTCAAACAATACTGACATTAGATGGTGGTGGTAAATAGTAGAGTACATAACTCCACATCAGTTCATACATAGTTTTGCTGCCTTCAGTGAGAATCTACAAAGTAACCAGCCATGAGAATAAAGCAAATACTTACGTTTCATTCTATGCAACTATTTGAATATTGTCGATCTTAACATGCCCGTTCTGAAATAGTGAAACATCAATTGATATAACAACCTTAAAAAAAACAAAAACAAAATATAATTGTTAGACAGTACATGCTACAGTCAGCTTGCTAACTAAATAATATTGCTCAATCAACGGCAACATTAACTAAAAATGTCCACCCTGTCGTTGTCCGTCTTGCCAGCAGGCTCTGGCAAGGCTCGGCGTTGGTTTGTCTTGAAGTTGATTTATTAAAAGAAGACGACAAAGAAAACAATAACCATTTCTGGCAGCGTAACATCCACTCAATATGAATTTGAATGGAAATTTTGACTTTTTGGGGAGAATTCTCAAAGGTGCCTTTTGGTGGTGTTGACTCGGGTGAAGTATCACACACTGTTAACACGTTTGTTTATCCTAATGTCATACAGTAATGATCCAAATCCATTCTGAACAGTTTCTGCAAAACAACAAATTCAACAAAGAAGGAAAGTCCAGTTGTATGGATTCAGCCTTTGCGGATTAGACTCAAATTATATACAGACAAAGAAAAACAATTGTTTTAGCAAAACACATTGTTTTTTGTTTTAATATGGTGGCAGTAAGATAAAAATGATTTAGGCAGTTTTGCTATTAGCCTAACAATTTACAGTTTGCCATGTAATTTAATTGAAATGCACTAGTGGGATATAACAAAGTCCAAATACTTTACTTTTTACGTTATCTTTACTTAACTTGATTTTTTCCCCTGATGACTTTTTGCTTTTACTCGCGAAATTTAAAAACATTTATATGTGCTTTATATGCCTTTTTTTGGTCAAAATGCTCTTGTTACTTTTTTCAATTTCTGCAGAAGACGACACGACGTAAAAAATAATAATAATAAAACACATATATACAATAGGAAACATGGCAACAGATTTGGCGAAGAAACCTTCATGGCTTTATTTAAGATTGTTTGACGTTGTCAACTTAGTGAATGCTTTGAAGCAAATGCTTTTGTTTTGTCTGTGCCAGCCTTAAAACCCTTATCTTCTGGTGTTGAAAATTCTAATCTGGGGGGGGAAGTGGGGGTGGGGTGGGGACACATCCAAGTAAGGTATATTTTTTCAGTGGTTACTGGTTACCATGATCACATTTTGCTTTGGCTAGTCTGTTTTCTTTTGATTGCATAAATGCACGAGTCAGCACAGCTAGTTCTTGATAATAATAAAAAAAGAAGAAGGTATGTTTTCAATGTGCAAAGTTATCAAAATAGGGATTGTATAGTAAAAATGTTTTTTTCTTTTGTACTTAACCCATTCATTGCCATTGACGCCTAATTTTTTATAATCTTTTGTTTTTGTTTTAATCGTGAGTTAACGAATGAAGTCACGCGATTAGTTACAATAAATTTTAATCACCTGACGCCTCTAATTTTTAATAATCTTTTCTTCTTCTTTTTGAAAAAAAAAGAAGAAAAGATTATTAAAAATGTGGAGTATCAGGCGATTACAATTTTAATCGTAATTAATCGCGTGACTTTAATAGTTAACTCACGATTAATCACAAATGTTATATCTGTTCTAAATGTACAATTAAAAAAAATCTAGGTTTTCATACTCTTGTTAACAAAAGTGGAAACAAATGTTAAACTAATAGAAATAGTTCAAATTTATTTTTGACGTCTATAGCCGTCAATGGCATCGAATGAGTTAAGTGCATTTCTGAGTCTACTTTTGAGTTTTTCTGAAGTAACAGAGTTTATAGAATTTGTAAGTACATAATTGGAGTACTTTTACTACCTGTATTTAAATAACCTCTGCTGGTCACATGGCAATCAATCTATATTCAATTTCTTGTCTTTCAGAATGGAGACGTGTGTATTTCTATATTGCACCCACCAGTGGATGACCCGCAAAGTGGAGAACTGCCTTCGGAGAGATGGAATCCCACCCAGAATGTCCGGTTAGCATGAATTGTCCATTATCGGGTTACTGTCGTGGACTCAAGTCAGCTTCAGACCCTTATCACATGACATTTGTCTTCAGAGGAGTCCCTTGTCAACGGACGCATGGTGACGCCACATCTGGCGATTCGACACCATCTGTGGAAAAGGATCTCTGTCTCTTAGCTAGCATCTTCTGTTTACCTGCGCGGTCTCCAAAGTTAAACACGGTCATTTTTCGAGAAAGTGCTTGCAAAACTAATTCTGCCCGAGGGAATAATTACAACGGAAATTACAGAGTCGAGATGCCGCCGTTGCAAAACCTTTAATATACTGCGTAGGCGATATTTTAAGTAAGTAACAAAAGTGTCCATCAAGTTTAAATTGAATTTAATTTTACAGGAGTTCTTTCAGATGAATCTTAATAATAAAATGTTAACCTTGGTTTGGTTGGTTTATTGAACATATAAACATAGAAAAACATAAAACACATTACAAGTATAAAATATAAGTTGCAGTAAAAAAAAAAAAAAACAAGAATAGGAAGAAAGAAAAGAGCTTACATGTTCAAAAGGGAGTAGGAAGGAGTTAAAAACGTATCTAGTCCTACCCCTTATGTTTTGACTTATTTCTATAGATACAATAATAGGTTAATATATTTCAATGAAAGAAAATGTATAAACCTGTTTGTGTATACAACTGCACTTTGATGTGTACGTGTAATTCATAGGCATAATAATTCCTCCTCAAATTCACATATACAATTTTCATTGCACTCATATTGATACATCAAAATAATGACACCATTTCTGCTGTTTTGCCAGCTCAAGTCAGATTTAAATCATTTTCTTGAACGTTGCTTTAAAACATTTTTTTAAACTCAACAAGTGATTTGCATCTTTTCAGGTCAGTACCAAAATTATTCCACAAATTTAACACCTCTTACAGAAGCACACTTTTGCTTAATATTTGTTCTTGTTTTGATTTTTCTTGTTGACGCTTATGTTATAAGGAGTGTTTCTAATTTCAAATAGCTTCTGAGTAATGTGGCAGAGTAGATTGTTGTATGCTTTATACATTATTTGTGCTATTTTAAACTCAACAAAGTCGTAACATTTTATTGCATTTAATTTAATGAATAGTGAATGTGTTGGTTCTGCACATTTTGATCAATTAATAATTCTTATGGCTCTTTTTTTGCAGTTTGAAAACCGGGTTGGTATTTGTTTTATATGCGTTTCCCCAGATTTCCACACAATAAGTCAGATATGGTAATAATAATAATAAACAGTGTAATGATTTCTTATTCAGGACATCCTTTTGTTTTAGAGCGTATCCCTATGATTTTGGACATTTTCCTTTTGACATTTTCTATGTGTGACTCCCAACATATTTTATCGTCAATAACCACTCCAAGAAATTTATTTTCATTCACTCTTTCTATTTCAACTGAGTTTACCATAATTTTGACTTGGCGAGTGATTTGTCTAGTACCAAAAATGTGGTTTTGTTTAAGTTTAATGATAATTTATTTTTAATTTTTATTTATAGTCAGAAGCTGACATTCCAACACTGAACCTCCGAATTGTGAGGTGTAGTCATAAATACTGGCTCACAATGCTGCTCTTTGTGTATTAAAGTGGTAAAAACGATCTCTTATCTGTGTTCTAATCCGTGATCCATAGTAACGTCATATAGTCAGTAGCAGAATTGATATTCAATCGCTGCAAAAAAAAAAAAAAAAAAATAGGCTTCCATGCTCCCTGAAGTCATCCGATCCGTTTTGTGTCAAGTTATAATGTTGTGACCCTCCTTTGCGCTTTCAGAACCATTTTGCTGAGTGTAATCTCACTGCTGAACGAGCCAAACACCTTCTCCCCTGCCAATGTGGATGCCTCCGTCATGTATCGCAAATGGAGGGACAGCAAGGGCAAGGATCGGGAATATGTCGAGATCATCAGGTGAGCAATTGCGCAATACGAGTTCGCGCGCAACAAATGTTAAAATGGTTACACGTTGGATTAAAAATACAAATAAAAAATGTGAATTTGTGTTTTTGCAAACTAAGAGTGAACATGAAGTTTTTTTTTGATTTGATTAGCTTTTAATCAGCGGTCATTTCAATCACATCAAAATTCTGAGAGAAAATTCTCATTTCTGATTATTTTGCATTTTATTACAACCAAAAAGGTATAGGGTGAAAAATCTTATTTTTTTGTCACAAAAAAAATCTTCAGCAAGACAACCTTCAAAGAAGCAGAACTAAATTAATAAAACAGTTTAAAAAAACAACAACAAATAAATGAATTCATTCCTAAAAGCTTAAAAGTAGGGCGAGTGTTGGGTTATGTGTTAACCCATATCTCCACACAGTAAATCATAATATGGAATTAACAAAGAACAAGTGTGCGTAATTGTCTTATTTATGACATCCTTCTATTTATTAAAAATCAACTAATAAAATAACAATTATTTTTGACATTTTGCTTTTCACCAAAATGTTGCTTCCAACCAAATTTCTCTTCAATTATCACGCCAAGAAATGTAATAAGATGCAATCATTTTAATGTAATTTATTTACCATCTTTATAACCTGTTTTATATCTAATATAAATATCTATATAATGTAACATGCCACTCGGTTTTAGGTGTTCATCACTTAACCAATAGAGGGCAGTCTTGCACTAAACAGGCCCAAAAGACAGGAACAGGAAGTTTCCGATCTCATGTAGCTAACAGCTAGCTCTACACTTGTTTACTCATGGAATAATGTTGAAGCATCGTCTGTAAGTGACTTTTAAGACACTATTACATGTGTAATGTCGATATAATGGTGTATGTGTGAACTAAATGGTAGTTAGTGTTTGTTTACCTGAAGTGGTAATCGCGAGCACGCTAATGCTAATCGCGATTGGTAACCGTTTAGCATAGGCAAATTTTGTTGCTGTTAAATAATTATTCGATGGAATAATCGATAGTATAATTGATTTAAAAAAGATACAATAGTGACGGCACTAATCAATAGTGTCAAATGCCTTCTTATTTTTAATTTTTTTTAAATAAAGATCTACAGTTGCCTAATGACCTCATCAAAAAACCATCAATGTTGAATGTCTCCTGCAGAAAACAAGTACTGGCCACAAAGGTGGAGGCGGAACGCGACGGGGTTCAGGTACCCACCACGCTGGCCGAGTACTGCGTCCGCACACGTGCCCCCCCTCCTGACGAGGGCTCCGACCTCTTCTATGACTATTATTACGACGATGACGACGTCGAGGACGGAGACGGCGACTGCTGCTACGACGAGGACGACTCAGGCAATGAAGAGTCATGACATGCCTTTCCCACAGCGTGACCAATCTTTGCTGACACGCGACGACCCCCCCCCCCCTTTTATTGCCCGGGTCGTCCGAGGGGTCTGAGGTCTGCAAGTGAGAAATATTTGACGCCTCCTGTTTGTAAACCAATGAAATGAGATGATTTTACCTTAGCTTGCGCGCTCTTTGTTAAAGCTGAATTGATGGGCTCATGTGGGTTTGCTGAGATTTGCACCAGCAAAAAAAAAAAAAAAAAAACTGAACAAAAAGTTTTTGTTTTGACCCGAAACCAGAGAGGCTAACTTAAATAGTGCTTCAAATGTTAAAGGTCAAATGGGGGTGATGCCACTTTGCACTGATGCAAACACTTACAAATCATTCACTTCACAATTGTTCATTGTTACTAGTTTCCCTTTCTGGTTATGGTTTTTGCTTACCAATATTAAATCTCAGTGACTTCCTGGAGTGATGAACTACAAAAAATAATGGGATGGGACTTTCCTCAAACATGGTCTGCATGCCAGAAAACATTGGAATATATTTTTTTGTTTCTTCCTCTGGGCAACTGTTTGCAAATGGTGATCTGCTTACAGCTCTGATAGCAAAAGCGTGTGATTTACAGAGAACCTAGAAAACTCTCAAATGGACTGCCGGCTATGTCAAAAAGTCAAGAAAACGATCATTGCTGGTTCTCCTCTGGCTGCCGCTGGGGGTGTTTTGTCATTTGGATGGAGGAATTACGATAAGGCCACCAGATAAAGAAAGTGTAAGTTAAACCATAGTTTCTGCGGGAGGACAGTACTTGCTCATCAAAATTGTTTCTCCTCAGGTTTGATGCCTGACTAAACAAAATTGTTTTTGTTTTGTTTTGTTTTGTTCTTTTAAATTCCCCTGAAATGTATGCTGTTGTATTCTTGTCTTTCTTTTATGCTCCTTGCAAGCAATATTAGTCTTTTTCTATATGGTTAGACTTAATGCCTGCAACCTTCGCTTGAGAATGTTTTATGTGATGAGATTAGTAGGCTTGACAACTTAACGTGTGTAGAAAATGTGCCCGAGAAATGATGTTGCAGTGTCAGGATTATAAAGGATTTTCAGCCTTGGAAGTCAGTGGAAATGAAAAAGAACAATTCCACCACAATTTTGTTTTACTGTTTGTGTTAGTAGTGAGTTTTAAGTATTTTGATATATTTTTGGTGTTGGTGTGTTTCCTCGTGTGTGTATTTCGTCACCAGTATTGATTGTTTCAACTGCTCAAATTGGACTTCACTGAATTTCTCAGGATTATTCAATTACATTCGACATAGTGGGTCGTTTTCAGAGTGACAGACCTTGACGGATATGCACATGTAGCTGTACGGATGATCACCTTGTTTTCTCCACCTGTTTATTTTTTTATTTTTGGCTATTTAAAAGTGAAAAATAAAGATTTATTGGAACAAAATCTACGTGGTGTAAAGCGAGAAATTTGAAACGTTCCATGTTTCCCCACATCAGTGAAAGCATCTTGTTGGGCGTAGAGTTATGACGTCAACTAAAGGCGACGGGCGCTTCGGATTTGAAGACAATTCTTACCTGCTACTTTCGGAACATTTTTATCAAAGAGACAGACTGCAATGTCTGTAAATTATGCGGCCGGCCTCTCACCGTACGCAGACAAGGGCGTGTGCGGACTTCCAGAGGTAATATGAACAACAATGCGGCTGGTGGTTCGCTTTCTAACACGCTTAAGTTAGCAGGTTAGCTGCTACTTTGTAGGTCCCAGCTAGACTTTCTGATGAATGAACGACCGTATTTAATTAAACATTTAAAAACATGGACTCAACGCCCGTTTTTTGTTGACTGCATCATCTAATTGAAAATATGTTAAAGCAGTCTACTTCATTTTCATTGTCAACCTGAATACAGGCGCCTGTTTTACCTTATACAGAACACGTTGTTTGTAATAAATTGTGTGGGTTTTTTGTAATTGTAAAACGCTTGATTTTGTTGTTGTAAAGAAATAAAGTGGTGGTGGGGATTGCATTTACACCTGGTCAAGCTCCTTTCCAAACTACATTCATCAAATGCTTATAATGTCTGCAAGATGATTTATTCTTGTTAACCAATGTGATATGTTGAACCAGGCATTCGATAGTCCCGAAGAGCTGACAGCAAAGGTGGCAACCCTTGCTAAGATGGTCAAAGAGTCCAAGTACATGGTTGTGCACTCTGGAGCAGGAATCAGCACTTCAGTGGGCATCCCTGACTTCAGGTAAGAAATTCTCACTGTAGCTTTTGCATTTTACATTTACATTTCTGGACTCCACTTTGACACACAAGCATCAGTGTGGATTTTTTTTTTTTTTTACATTTGCGATGCAACTATCATGTACAACATGACATTTGCGTCCCTGGATTCCCCCACATCCACCAGAGGGAATGAAATGCATTTATCCATCCGTCCCATCATTTTCCATCCCACGTTCAGGGTTTCGGCTTAGTTGGAGCTTATCCCAGCCAACTTCATGCAAAAAGTGGAGGATAACCATTCTCTCTCTTATTCACACCATCACTGATTGAGAACTGACGTACGCGGCCTGCTTGTGCTAAAAAGTCAGGCAAGCCGAAGTCAGACTCAAAATGCATACAACAAATACTGATTATTTACAGGCTACACGGCACGCTAGGTTTTAGTACATTATTTCTGCCTTTAAATCAAGGCGCTTCAGTTGTTTGGCCGGTTTTAGTTGAACAAGAAATAATGATGCTGAGTAAGTTGTTCAAGCATTTTGAATGTCCTGGCAGAGATGCATCAAGAGCACTCAGAAAAATGGCCGCTGTCTTGCCAATATTCTCTGGTAGAACTTTGGTGCGGGTTTATAATTTTGATTACATTAATTACCTTTTTCGTTACTGAGGGCCCGGTGAGACGTTTTTTCAAGATGTTGATGCACTTATGACGTCATTAAAGCAAGCGCAGCGTCTTTCAGAGCAGACTACAACTGTATTTGAGAACATTTGCATGCTAAACTTGGATAAATTAAGGTTAACTAAGTACTGTATACATTCTTGAATGCAAGGGGGGAAAATATGAAATGTATGAATATTTTTTTTTCAAATTTTCTATATTTGTAGGTCATGTTAAATAATATACATACATGACTTAAATTAAATATGTTTTAATAAAAACCTTTGTTTTAACACTACTGTTCAAAAGGGAGTCTCCTAGAAATGTCATTTATTTATTTATTCATTTATTTAGCAACATTAACAATGTTAAACTTTATTTATGGATTCATGTTATCTTTGTTACAAAAAAAAAACATTTTCTTTAAACAAAAAAATCTAAATCCCATTTTTGTCGATACTGCTTTCAAAAACAGGAACATTTACTCATCATATAAATATAATACCTCTGAAACTAGTAAAAACAATTATTTATAAGGGCCTCGGCATGTCACATGAATTGTTGGACCATGTGGCATAAACAGATTTTCTTGGCTGACTTTGATTTGACATTTTTGTCTTGTAGTTCCTCATTTTGAGCAGCAGAGGGTAGTAGATGTTCAATACACGCTAAACTCTTGATAAGAAAGCACATTTAAAAAAAATATATTATTATTATTTCAATCTGTTTCCAGTCACTAGAGTATTCCTTCAGATTTGGCCTGGATACATCTTCATCTTTCTGAACTTATATATATATATATATATATATATATATATATATATGTTACTCCTACTGGACGTATTAATATTTGATTTGACCACCCGCGAGTCGGTTCAACCTTGGACAGCAGCATCATTAAAGCAACGTATTATATAGTATCCTATTCTTCACATTAGGTCGTCTCACGCTAACTTGGCCTGCTGTTGCTGACTTTTATGCACAAATGCAGTTAGTTGCACTCTGCGGTTGTGCCACGAAGCAATTTGACAGCCTTTGCGCTTCCTCTGACTAAAGTTCCAAATGATGCGAATGTGGCCGTCACACCCTGCAGCATTTCGCTCCTGGCGATAAGCAGCTGTGAAGATTCACATGCTGAATTGTCCTTTCTGGTGCATGAAGATACGTCTTGTAATAAATGAGCACCTGTGGGGGGGATGTTACTGTACAAAATTCTCAGTTGAGTTGCCCACTACTGCTTCTTACAAGGGATGAGACAAAATATCAATAATGCGATCAATTATCTAGCCACTACAGCCGAATATAGATTTTTATGTGTTTGCTTCATAATTATACAGGTTGCTGCAAAGGATTTCCACTGACCTCGTTTGATTTATTTATGGCTCAAATCTCAATAGTACATAGCATTATTTTGTGAGTGTTTATTTGAATATAGTTGCAGTTGTGCTTGAAAGTTTACAAACCAGATGCATAGGGTGTTGCTTCGATCCTTGCGTTCTTGTCGTATTTATTTATTTATTTGAATCAAGTTGTTGCCAATAGTGGCAATCATTTAGAGACTAAAACTTCAACTTAAGTTGACGTTTTTAGGGATAGACCGATTTTGACAACTGTCGGCATCTGCCTTTTTTTTTTTATGAATCTGAAGGCCGATAAAGCTTGTATCTCACTGAGCAAAGAATGCTTGCGAACGTTTTCATCAGGAATTGTAAGATGTTCACAGACAGTTTTTACTTAAACACTTTTGGAACATATTTAGACAATTTTTTTTCGCTGCAAAGATCTTTTGAAACGTTTTACGAACCTTAGCATACATTTGTCGCTCAGTGAGATGCAGGGAACTTAAATTTCCACTCACTATACTTTTTACTTAAAAAAATAAAATAAAATAAAAATAAAATAATAATAATAATAAATTATGTTCACATTTTGGAAAACTATTTACAGTAGAAAACTTCAGGGATCTATTTACTTGCTTAGTTTTTAATTTAGCTTAACACATGCTGGTGACACTGGAAACTCCCTGCAATTTTCGTTATACTTTTTTTAAACAAATATAGTTTAAAAGATAATTATTTTTTTTTTACGCTAATATTTTATCTCTTTCTGCAAATGAGTATCGGTTTGAAATATCGGTTATCGACGCCCTTGACTACTAATAATTTGTATTGGTATTGGCCTTGAAAAAAACCCATATCGGTCTATCACTAATATTTTTTCTTTGCTCTGTTTCTTACTCTAAAAAGTGAACTACATTGGTGGTCTGTTGCTTTAAATATGGCTCCCATAAAGGGATTATGGATAACAAATATCTTCGGTTAAAATCGTACAGATTTTCACTATTCACGGCAGGGCCCGCGGGGTCCCTAATTATCCCCCGTTAATAACGAGGCTTCACTTCTATTATGATAACACATTTTCTTGTAGGGGTCCAAAGGGTGTGTGGACCTTGGAGGGGAAAGGAGAGACGCCTCACTTTGAGACAACGTTTGAAGAGGCCCGACCCAGCCTGACTCACATGGCCCTGCTGGGACTCCAGAGGGCCGGATACCTCAAGTATCTCATCAGCCAAAATGTGGACGGCCTGCACGTGCGATCCGGCTTCCCAAGGTGACTTTGGCTCAAGGCCGCTCGAAGACGCTGTCTAATTTGTGAAAGAAATTGGCTTTAGGAGACGGACGTCTTTGGTTTACAATGGCGTTTCGTTTTGTACGCTTGCATTATAATTTGAATTTGTACATACATCAGAACGTACTGTAGACGCTCAATAACCTACATTAATGAAGTTGTGGAGTCATGATTACAGTAAATAATAGCCTTGAATATAAAATAGTCAAAATAAAAACTAATTTTTTTGTGCATTTTCTCACACTGCAGACTGCTGCGCAAATTAGATGATTACACTCCATTCATAACCTTGCAATGTATTCTACTACCACAGTAAATCAAGGGGGGGGGGGGGGGGAGTGGCTCACCTGTACTGCAGTACACAGCAGTTCTGTCTTTTTTCGACCCACTTAAATGTTGCACACCAACCGACGCCCCTCTCCTCCGGTGTGCGCAATGACCCCGGGAGCTGCTGCAACGAGAAGAAAAGGCGGACACTCACCCCCGCGTTCGCTGTTTAATTCGAACAGACGCTTACTTGCAGCGTTTTATTTTTTTGGGGGGGGGGGGGGGGGTTACGTCACCACAACATCCTATTTTGGCCATATTCTTTTGGCTTAAATTTTATTTCGGCCGAATATTCGGTGCATCACTAATGACTTTATTACATCTCGGATGGATTACTGTACTGGACTTAATTTTGGAGTCAGCCAGCCCTGCCTTAAATGTCCTCAGTTGGCTCAAAATGCTGCTTATCTGCCTGTGCATTCTAAAATCCACACTATGATGAATAGAAAAGTCATTTTCAACTGCTTCAACAACCCCAAAAGAACTGAAAGGCTCACAACCGTTCTAACTTGTATTCTATTGCAATGCGCTGACCTCAAGCAGCAAACGCAATTTTTCCATTCAATCCGAGCATCCGGCCTGTAATGGAAGACCTGCTCTCCCTGGGAGCAGTTCCATACATCTTCTTCTCCCTCCGCTTGGTTTTGCTCCACCTTTTCTAACAAGCAGCACGCAAGTAGGAAAAGAATGGCCTCGAGCGTACAAATCGATCCGAGCAGCACACAGAATATTCATGAAAGAGCCTCTCGCACGCAACTTGTTCTCAAGAGTTGTCATGCTGAATGTATGCACTGTGATCTAAGGAGTTGCGTCTCTGGCCCTGACAGGGACTTGTTGTCGGAGCTTCATGGAAACATGTTTGTGGAGGAGTGCGAGAAGTGCTGCAGGTATGTGCGCATACGCAAAACTCTTTTGATTTGATTGTGGCCGCTGCGTAATACATAAGGTTTGTTGACGAGACCTTTCTGTGCACTGGTGTTCATTTCGTGAACAAAAACTACACCGAAATAAAAAAAAAAAATCACAGAAAACTAGACTAGACTGGATTAAAGCCCCCATTAATAAACATGAACTTGGGACTAAATCAGTATGCATTTTCAATCGACTCATGAAGACGAGACGAAAATGCCGTCCACTTAAATCAGGGGTGCTCAAGTTCGGTCCTTGAGAGCCCCAATCCAGCCTGTTTTCCATGTTTCCCTCCTGCAGCACAGCTGAGTCTAATGATCAGCTAATCAGCAAGCTTTGTAGAAGCCTGACAACGATCCTGATCACGAATCAGGTGTGTTAGTGGAGAGAAACATGGAAAACAGGCTGGATAGGGGCTCTCGAGGACCGAACTTGAGCACCCCTGACTTAAATGAATAAATACTGGACTAAAATCTATGTTGTTTATAACGTAACATTAATCCAATTGCTATAACATTCCAACAACTAACTAGTGCTGGCTAACTCGTAGCACTATAGTAGCCACTTGTTGATATTAGGAATGTAACAATATACAAACATCACAATACGATAAATATCGCGATATGAACCTCACTATACGACAATTATCACAATATTGTGGGAAGGTTGGCGATATTAAAAAAGCCCACGAAAATGTGTAAAAACTCATAATGTAAAAAAAAAAAAAAAAAGAAGCTCATATTGTTGTGTTTGGCTAAAGCGGGCCAAAAGTAATATTTTTTTGTTTTGTTTTTATGGAGATATTGAAAAATATTTGCTGGTATGCCTGATTTATAGGAGCGATAACCACCGCAGCGGCCAAAACATTGCGGTTTAAAATTCAACTGCATTAATGAACTAACCACAAGAGGGTGCTAGAACTGCACAAATAGAATACTGCTGCTTTTAATGCGACATGACGACGATATTGTGGCACTTTTAATATCACAATATTGCCGTTATCGTTACATCCCTAGTTGACATACTGAAATTGTGTGTGAAGTGAACAAAAAGATGAAAGTACATTCAATCTTATGTTAAAATAAAATATAAATATGAAATAATAATATAAATAAAAACGGGATGAGGTTGACTAACTATGATTAAAAACTAACAAGCGTTATTGAAACTAGACTAAAAAAACTGAGACTACATTTAGAAATGGTGGATAAAATTAACACCACTGCGCACTTCACGTTCAATAATTTATTTTTAACCACAGAGGCAGCAGCATAGATGGAAATCGTTAGCAAGTACAACTTATGAGACAAAAAAAGTGAGGTGGTGTGTTTTCTCAGGCAGTTTGTCAGGGAAAAGGTGAT
>NC_141239.1:2157500-2212500 GCF_054856555.1 Leptonotus elevatus | reverse complement strand
ACCACAGCAAAGCGTTGTTGTTTCCCTTTTTATGATGTCTGTGCTGCGAATACAGGTGCATAAAATTACACGCTGCATTCATATTTGTTGATGTAGCATTTTATTCATCAACCAAGCCCATAAAGTTTGTTCTGACTTGTTGTCTTGCAGGACAAGCATGCTCACTTGCGTATCAACGGCTACGTGGATGACGTCATGAAGCAGCTGATGGAGCACCTGAACTTGGACATCCCAAAGTGGGAAGGGCCAACGGTGTGCGAGAGCGCCGCCGCTGCGCCCGAGGGCGCCGCCGGCATGAAGCCCCGCGCACGCGCTCTCAGCGCGGATATGAAGGTCAAAGGTGAGCCGGTTAAGGAGGAGAAGAAACGAGCAGCCGACGCCGACGCCATCAAAGACGAGACTGTGGCAGTAAAGAAAGAGAGGAAAGATCTTCCAGTGGGGACAAAGGATGACAAATAGCCTCAGGTACCATCCTCATCCCAAATGCCTCAAGAAACAAACTTTCTTTTTTTACAAGTTTGATCCCAAAGGATGCAAGTTCTGTTGCCTCTTTTTGCCCACTGGAACTTACAGTTCTTTGTTGAGCTCCGCTTTTCACTCTCTCAACATCACTTAAAGATTCCTCATCTTGAAGCCGCACAAATTGAATCGTGCGTGGTTAAATGGCACTTTTTGAGATTTGTTTGAATTTTTGTTTTCCAACATTAATGCGACTCATATGGAAGACCAAAACTGCCGAAATTAAAAAATAAATAAATGGATAAATACAACTGAAGATAAAAACGGATATAAATAATAAAATTAAAAAATTAAGTACAATAAATAAATAAAAATGGAAATAAAATGTATATGTGTATATATATATATATATATATATACGTGTGTGTGTGTATATGTATATATATATATGTGTGTGTATATGTATACCCATAGCCCCTCCTCTGCACGTGCCTGTTATATACTTCAAGTACAACTGAACTCACTGTTTACATTTTTACTTCAACTGAACTCAGTTTTGTTCTGTTCGCTGCCTTCTCAAAAACATGCACTATCATAGGTTTTAGCATAATAGCATGCTAACATATGTTTTCAGCTAGCGTATGTTTAACTGTGCGTGCACCCAATAGTGCGGTGCGCCTTACAACACAGAAAAAGCACCAGTAACTGTGACTGCGCCTTATAATACGGTGCGCCTTATGGTCGTGAAAATGCGGTGCTTTTATTTTTTAAATCTTGTTTTTAATTTTTTTATTTTTTTGTTTACATATATATTTTTGTATAATATTTTTTATATCCATTTTTAGTTTCTCATTTTATTTATCTATTTATTTACTTTTGATTTTGGCAGTTTTGGTCCTCCATAGACCTAAGCTGAAATAATATGGTTGCACAAATGTGCACACACAACCAACAGGTCCGAGGTCACATTAATAGTGGAACAGTTTTTTCTTTTCTTTTTAATCGCAAAAACATGCCATTTGACCTGGGGGGTGTGTATACTTTTTATATTCACTGTTTTAGATGAGCTCTAATTGTTTGTTGTATTCAGTTCTGTGGTTATATGCTTGCCATGAAACCCCACCGGGTTCCAGAAAACTTGTAAATGGTAAAAAAAAAAAAAAAAAAAAGTAGAGCATTTGGTTATAAATATAGCTTGTAATAAAATGCAGTGAGGTGTCAGCACCTTATTGTACATGTTTAGCTTTGCGCTCTACATTTCATCCCTCCTCTTTGAGCGATGCATGTATAGTACAGCCTTGAGGTCAATGTTACATTTGACTATTAAGACAAGAAAATATGTTTTTGTTGTATATAGATGCAACGTTTTTGTCTCAGGAAATTTATTTTTTATTTTTTTATACCTGTCTTTTGGTAATAAATTGAGGTATAACTTTGCAGTTGCCGGCTATGTGCTGTTTGTAGCATGTTGTCAGTCAGTTGTGGCCGAGAGGAGTAAAATTATCGGGCAATTATTTAACCGACATTATGGTATGATTTTTATACCTGTGCATGGGAGCCTCATTAACGTGTCTTCGGTCAACATGTCAGCTGTGACGAGAGCTCATTATGCGCAGCCATCCACATTTTCTTAAACATTAACATGACATGAAGAGAGAGCACGCGTGATTGTGTCAGGTCATCGAGTGCAGATTTACGCTATGTCATTACGTTTTGCGACATTGAGTCAATCATAAAGACGTCGAACAGATGAAACGGCTGCAGCTCAATCACGTAATCACCTGTCTGCTGTCTTCTGAAAGCGGGTCATTGCAAAGTCGTCATTAGCATGCAACAAGTGGCGAACCTTTAAATAGGGCAGATTTGTGCACACGCGACTGTCACGGCCACCTAGAATCACTTGTTTTGTTTTTAACTCATTCACTGCCATTGACGGTTATAGACGTCAAAAATTAATTTTAACAATTTCTATTAGTTTAACATTTGTTTCTACTTTTGTTTACAAGAGTATGAAAACCTATAATTTTTTTATTGTACATTTAGAACAGATATAAAAATGTGATTAACTATTGAAGTCATGACATTAATTACGATAAAAAAATTTAATCGCCTGACGCCCCTAATTTTTCAATTTTTTCTCGATTCTTTTTTTGAATCGCGATTACGTTTTTTAATCGTAATTAATCGCATGACTTCAATAGTTAACTCATGATTAATCATAAATTTTATATCTATTCTAAATGTACAATCATTTTTTTATAGGTTTTCATACTCTTGTTAATAAAAGTGGGAAAAAATGTTAAACTAATAGAAATAGTTGAAATGAATTTTTGACGTCTATAGCCGTCAATGGCAGTGAATGAGTTAAGACTTATTTTCTCAATGAAGATCTTTTAATAATCTGAAATAAAGTCCAGACAATTGTTTCCCAACCTTTGAGCCAAGCAGCGGTTCTTAAACTGGGTTCAATTGAACCCCAGGGGGTCTCAGGGGTTTGGTGCGGGGCTCAAGACACAGACTCGACTCGTATGATTGATGATTACTCGCTCCCGCTTGGCCGTAATAGAAATACGGGGACGTCATGTGACTATTTCTCTGAACACGCCCCCCCCTGCGGCAGGAAAGTAGTGGTGCAGCGTTAATGGACTAGAACGGCGAGGAGGACTAAAGCTAGCCGTCCGTCAACTTTCCGCCCAAGAGCATTGAATGTCACTTTGATGAGAAGGACATGATTTACACGCACAAGGTGGACACGTCGGATTGCCGATGAAGTGTAAGGAAGGTTTTTTTACTTGGCGATGTGGAATTAGCTCCTCTCTTGTGCTTCCAAATCTGATCATACAAAAAGGCTTTACAAGTTTGTACAATCCGGATTTATTTCTCCCGTATGTGTGGTCAAAATGCCATCGAAGTTGGCAGTTTCATGCAAGTCTTGCAGTGTTATTTATGTACGTTAGCAATTTAGCATCTGCTAAATCGGCTGCCGCCGCCGTCATTTATACCGTAAAAAGTCTTCTTTATGGTGTTATGGTCAGTTATTAAATTCAACTGTGTAATATTTATTAAACCGTAGCAGCACAAATGAACCAAAAAGATTATTTTCCCCACATTTTGCGTGGGCTAACAGTTAGCATCTGCTGATTTAGCCACCGTGTACAAAGTGCAACATTGGCTACTCATTGGTTCCTCTTTTGGTAGCCCGTCGCATGCTGCATCCTTTTTTTGTGTGCCTCTTCTCGTTTTTTGGCAGCTGGTCCACAACGGCTGGCAATCATTGTTAAAGTGTGACGTTTACTCAAAGTGGCAGACATGTTTTCTCTGCTGCCAGAACGGCCATTTTGGGACGCGTGACATCAATGTCCGGATCTCTATGTGGTGCACGTGATCACGCTACGTTGCTTGGCTTATCTGTGCTGTAGGGAATTTGGCGCGTGCTCAGTAGTCGACTTTTGACTATGATGATGGTACATCGTGTGTTTTCTTTATTATTGTAATCCCTTCATACTGACTATAGCAAAATCAAAAGTGTTAGATTAACACTGAGTGTTAAATCTAACAAAAAAAGGGTGTGTGTGTATTGTGTGTGTGTGTGTGTGTATTATAAATATATAAAATGGCTACAAGAGCGGCACCGATACCAGTATCGATATCCATCGCGAGTACCGATACCATGAAATATGTCTGGTATCGGCCCGATACCATGAAATATGTCTGGTATCGGCCCGATACCATGAAATATGTCTGGTATCGGCCCGATACCATGAAATATGTCTGGTATCGGCCCGATACCATGAAATATGTCTGGTATCGGCCCGATACCATGAAATATGTCTGGTATCGGCCCGATACCATGAAATATGTCTGGTATCGGCCCGATACCATGAAATATGTCTGGTATCGGCCCGATACCATGAAATATGTCTGGTATCGGCCCGATACCATGAAATATGTCTGGTATCGGCCCGATACCATGAAATATGTCTGGTATCGGTATTGGTTTATCCCTACCAATAAGTGTTACATTTTTAACACTTAAGTAGTAGTGTTTAAACACTTAGAATTGTATTCCACTAGTGTGTAAATGTTAAAAATGTATCTCAAACTACAATTTACTAAATGGGACTTGATTTACATATTTTCCCTCCTTACAAGGCCGTCAAAGCGCTTTACATTTTGACTACTGATGACACGGCATCAGGAGCAACTGATGGTTCAGTATCTTGCTCAAGGATACTTTAACATCGTCACAGTGGCCTGGGATCGAACCCACGCTCTCAGGATCTGGAGACGACCACTCTACCGCCCCAACCAGAGCACCTGGATGTATTGGAAATGAGGGTGTGGTCAATTTAACACTCAAGGGAGTGCTATTCAAATTACACCCAACATTCACCCCAACACTCAAGGACATTTACTCTAACAGTGTAGCTTTTTATCCTAACAATGTTAAAATAACAATGCTTACTGCATATTTGATCAAACACTGGAAATTTACCAATGACCGATTTGATGTGTTTGTCGAGCAAAAAAAAGTGGTCGGACAAATAGTGTAATTTGAATTCACATGTATAATGAAACGTATGGTGTTCCACAGGGTTCAATTCTGGGGCCCCTGCTGTTTTCATTGTATCGATTGGCCCTGGGCTACAAAAAAATATATGAAATGAAAAAATCAGGATCTCGTCTCAATATACATTTTCTTCTTTCTTAAATCTGGATTTTTTTTATGAATGACAACAGATGGATACACCAGTAAAATCTTCTGCCATCTAGCCCAACAGCATTTATTTGTTCTGTCTGTCACTATACGTCACTAGACAATTCTGCACTGAATATTAATGTAAAAATAATAATAATAATAATATAGATGTCATTTGGAATTAAGTTGTCCACAATTTTGCCCTTTCGCTGCAAAGTGTTGAAGCAGGAAAAAAGGACATTACAATACCAGAGTAAATCTTTTTCAGTCTTGACTTTAATTCATTAGAAACACGTCAGTAAGGCTGCTGAAAACATGAGCAATTAACTCGTTCTTTTCCCCGTTGCATGTCGATAACAGTCCGCGTTAGTATTCTGTCACGTCAGAATTTTCATGAGTCTGCAAATAGACAGGCACGGCTCATTAAACATTTAGCAATGCCCCCCATGGTGAAGTGCTGAGGCGGCGACTGTCATGTTTGCTAAGGCTTTGCTAGCAGCGCGTTTCCAAATTAGACAAAGCTGAGTTGAGCCAGTAAGGTCAGAAAACCTGCTGAGGGGTTCAATAGCCTCTCAATTGAGGGACATTTGAAAGCACGACGCGGAGCGTGGATGCAAAAACAAAAAAATAATTAACACAAACGAGGAGTCGATAAAAGCTCAAATTGTAAAGAATTGATTAATTTATGATTATTCATTCCGATTCATGTTGCATTTGCGGAATGTGAATTAAGCAAAATCCAAGCCGTTTTTATTCATCTCACAGGGCAGCCATTTTGACACATGCTGTCGGCTGAAGATGACATCACAGTCCCTAAGGGCTTGTGAATGTCACATGACCAAACCAAGAAAACGGGTGAGCCGTGGCTTGTTGTTGCTTAATGTAACAACGTGTTGGCACATATAGACAAACTACCATTCACGCTTATGGACAATTTAGTGTCTTCAAAGAACCTCACACGCTTGTTTGTGCAATGTGGACTCTTTTTTTAGAAACTCTTTAATAAAAAAAACTACAAATTTAAAATAAATAATTAAATTAACTAATTCCCTGCCATTGACATCTATAAACGGCAAAAATTCATTTGAACTATTTCTATTAGTTAATTTTTTTTCCACTTTTAACAAGAGTATGAAAACCTAGACATTTTTTTTAATAATCTTTTTTTTTGGGGGGGGGGGTTGTTAAAAATTAGGGGCGTCAGGCAATTACAATTTTTAATTGTAATTAATAGCATGACTTCAATAGTTAACTCACGATTAATCACAAATTTAATGTACAATATTTTTTTTCTAGGTTTTCCTACTCTTGTTAGCAAAAGTGGAAAAAAATGTTAAATATCAATAATTTAAATGAATTTTTGACGTCTATAGCCGTCAATGGCAGTGAATGGGTTAATCATTCCAAAATATTACTTAACTTAAATGAAAAAAAAAAAAAAAAAAATCAATATTTAAATTATTACATTCAAAGTGCAAACTTAACGTGCTCAGTCAGTGGTCTCAAGCTTGTCAATGAATTAAACTCATTCAAAGAAAAACACAATGAGGTCAAATTTGGATGTTTTGGTTTTGATGACCTTTATGCACTTCAAGTTCCAAAGTTTGGCATTGCGCCAACCAATTCTGTGGTTTTCAGCAATTTCTCACATGGAATAGGCTGTGCTAACGTTATTGCACAAGGCTTTTCTAATATCCATTCGCCTTCTGCTGCAATGAGCAAAACACCTTTTATACCGCTGGCGTGATAGTTGCTGGGAATGGGCCTCAATACACCTATGTAAATATTGCACACACAAAAAACTGACATTTGCAGCTAGAATAGTTATTCACCACATTAAAAGTTAAGTGTATATATCTTCATTTAAAAAAACAAAACGCTTTTCATTAAAAAATGAGGACATTTCTTGATGACCTCAAAACTTTTGAACGATAGTGTATATATACTTCCTAAGTGGACCTTTACTAGGGACTGGGCAGTGAAAATCTGATAATTGACGCCCATTGAAATGCAATTGAGGAAAGAACTTTTTTTTTTTTTATCCCAAGAATGCTTTTAAAAACGCAGATAAAGATTCAATAATGTTTTCCATGAAAAACAGGGAGAACATATTGGGACCCTCTTGGTCAAAAAGCTGAGCAGCTTCCCTGTATAAGCTTTTCAGGCTGCACACTCATTGTACCGCATTTTGTACTTTGTTCTCACGATTAGTAAATCATAAGATGATAGAGTGGTAACAAGGGGTAACACCTTCTTTTTTTTGGGGTTGGGGGGGTTGATGCTAATGCTAAAAAAAACACGAATGGGCAGGTACTAAATCAATGCTGTCAGTCTATTACTTGCCTTCTGAAAAAGATTTTCAAAACTATTCAATTGAGCTGTACAGTTTTTTGGGGTTGCATTAACTCATTCACTGCCATTGACGGCTATAGACGTCAAAAATTCATTTGAACTATTTCTATTAGTTTCACATTTTTTTCCACTTTTGTTAACAAGAGTATGAAAACCTAGAAAAAAATGATTGTACATTTAGAACAGATATAAAATTTGTGATTAATCGTGAGTTAACTATTGAAGTCATGCAATTAATTACAATTTTAAAAAAATATCGCCTGACACGATAAAAAACAAAAAGATTATTAAAAATTAGTCCGGCAAAATTTTTTCGTAATTAATCGCATGACTTCACTAGTTAACTCACGATTAATCATCAATTTTATATCTGTTCTAAATGTACAATAAAAAAAAAAGTTCTAGGTTTTCATACTCTTGGTAACAAAAGTGGGGAAAAATTAAAACTAATAGAAATAGTTCAAATGAATTATTGACGTCTATAGCCGTCAATGGCAGTGAATGAGTTAATAATGGAAAATGTTTTGAAATGAGTTATCATTTGCTCATTTTTAATTTATTTATTTTTTATTTGTATACACCAGATCAGTGGGCTAGTGGTAGAGTGTCCGCCCTGAGACTGGGAGGTTGTGGGTTCAGCCCCCGGCCGGGTCATACCAAAGACTATAAAAATGGGACCCATTGCCGCCCTGCTTGACACTCAGTATTAAGAGTTGGAATTGGGGGTGTTAGATCACCAAATGATTCCCGAGCGCGCCCCCTGCTGCTGCTCACCGCTCCCTCAGGGGATGGGTCAAATGCGGAGAACGAATTTCGCCCCACATAGGTGGGTGTAACAATCAGTGGTACCTTTATATCACAAAAGCCTGGTTTGTGAACCAGGGTGTGTAGACTTTTCTATCCACTGTACAATCTCTAATGTTTCTATAATCAATGTTTGCAGACAAATAGGCCTCAAAAGGCAACATCCCAAAAGACTTAAGCTCAGTGGGCATGTAAAGGATTTGCTTCATGAATGTAGAAATTCCTTCTCCTGAACACAATGGTGAGTCATTTGACTTTGTTTTACTTGTATTTTGTCTAGTGGATGTCACTACTAGACAAGACAAAAATGTGAACATGTTGTTTGAAACATGGCATGTAGCATTTTAAACAGCCATTCAGATCATGACATTTGTTATATAGGAAAAAAATGGTTTTGAAATAACCAATCTGAGATCAGTGTTATCGTGAACTGATTGTTTGTGTTTCCTTTTGCAGGACATCACTTTGTGCAATCATCATCTCCAAAATGTGAGTCTTTAAATTTGCTCTTTTTTCTTTTTCTTTTTTATTATGCAAGTTAGTATCATTCTTTTTTTATTGTACATTCAGAACATTAGTATTTGTGATTAATTGTGAGTTAACTAGTGAAATCATGCGATTAATTACGATTACAAATTCTTATCACCTGACGCCCCTCATTTTTAATAATCTTTAAAAAAATATTTTCTTTAAAAAAAAAAAAAAAAAGAAAGAAAGAAAAAGAAGAAAAGATTATTGAAAATTAGGGGCGTCAGGTGATTAAAATTTGTAATCGTAATTAATCGCATGATTTCACCAGTTAACTCACAATTAATCAAACATTTTTTAACAATACTGGAGCATATCGGTACTGTATAGGATGTGCGGCAATTACAGTTACTCCATTTTATTCTGCAGCGGAAAAACTGAGGCGTCTTTCAGAACTAGGTCTTTATTTGTTCGAGTGAAGGTACCCGGCAACTAATTGGGACACGGTGTCTATTATTAGATTAGGGGACACTATTTGGGGAAATTATATCTTGCTTCTGCTTTTTGTGTTTAACTCATTCACTGCCATAAGTTCATTAAAAAAAAAATAATAATAATAATTGGGGGCGACAGGTGCGATTAACATTTTTAATTGTAATTAATCTTATGACTTCACTAGTTATTATTTTTATTTTTTTTAAAGAAAGGATTAAAAAAAGAAAAGTTTATTTAATAAATTAGGGGCGAAATTACATTTTTTAATTGTAATTTATCGCATGACTTCACGAGTGAACTCATGATTAATCACAAATGTTTATATCTGTTCTAAATGTACAATAAAAACTTGTTTCTAGGTTTTCATACTCTTTTTAACAAAAGTGGAAAAAAATGTAAACTAATAGAAATAGTTCAAATGAAAGCCGTCAATGGCAGTGAATGAGTTCACATTATTATTATTATTAACATTAGTGATACAAATATATATATTGTTTGTTTACATTACAAAAACCTGCCGTTTGTGGACTTTTAATATCCACCGTACCTGTCAACGGTGACCAGCTTTCTGTGTGACCTCATTTACAGTCATGAAGAAGGATGCAATTTGGCAAGGTAATTACTGCCGGAGTGCACACAATGGAGGAGCAGGCGTCGTGATGTGTGTTTGTGTGTGTGTGTGTCCGGATGGTGTTAAGATGTCAACCTCCATCTTTGGCCAGCTATAGATGATTATCCATGTTCAGACTTGAAAGGTTGCCAAAGGGCAAGCATGGCTTTAAATGCAACGGGCGGCGGGCCTTTTTACCTTCTCTATCATCATCATCAGTTGACGAGATCGCTTTTCATCACAACACTCTTGTCACGCGATTTTTATTTAATGTCACGATACCGATTCACATACATAAGCTCTACATTTTGTTTTTCACAGAACGCGGACAATTCCGGCGTCACATGCAGGGAGGGGGCATGGATGTGGCCGACCATCCCCGCGGGGCCTTGCAGTCCAGTACGCTTGAGGTAAACGGAGGTCAGACGTCACATCAAAGTGTTCAAAGCACCTTCAAATGCAGTTGATAGAAAAATGGAGAGAAAAACATTCAAAAAAACGTTTGTGCGCTTTTCTTGACTAGGTTGATAGAAATGGGGATTGCATTGCTTGATTAAGATTATACCTGTACTTGTTTGTCCAGAACTCTGGTGAAATGTGCATAGCAACTCAAAAATCTAATTTGTGCCCAAGACTATAACAACCAATGCAACTATGCAGCGTCAAGGAACATGGCGAACCCCCCCACAAGCTATTGGCAGTTCAAAATTCATAAATTCACCTATTTGTTTTTCTGTGGAACTTACTGTGGCATGTTGGTACCAAGGAAGAAGTGAGAGGAGGAGCTTCATTTCGCTAGGCCAGATATTTTCCTAATAGAAAAAAAGTACATTGTCTGCAATTTCTCATGGATTTTTCCTATTTGCAGCATTGCTAATAGGAAAGTAGGAATTGGTGTCTCGTGAATATGTTGAAATCCGGACGGAGATGGTTGTTCATGGAAGTTAGAGAACATTTTCGCTGCATGCACTTCTGGTGCCTTTTTTTTCTTCTTCTCACTGCCATAAATTCATTTGAAAAAAAAAAAGATGATTAAAAATGAGGGGCGACAGGCGATATTTATTTTTTATTGTAATTAATCGCATGACTTCTCTAGTTAACTCACGATTAATCACAAAATGTATATCTGTTCTAAATGTACAATAAAAAAAATCTAGGTTTTCATACTCTTGTTAACAAAAGTGAAAACAAAAGTTTAACTAATAGCAATAATTTAAATGAATTTTTGACGTTTATAGCCGTCAATGGCAATGAATTAATAAAAATTAAAAAAAGAAAACGTTATAAAAAAATTGGGGAGTCAGGCGAATAAAATTTGTAATAATTATTGCATGACTTCACTAGTTAAGTCACAATTAATCACACATTTTATATCTGTTCTAAATGTACTATAAAAAAATTCTAGGTTTTCATACTCTTGTTAACAAAAGTGGGATTTTTTTTAAAAATAGAAATAGATAAAGGGAATTTTTGACGTCTATAGCTGTCAATGGCAGTGAATGAGTTAATTATTAATATATGCAATTATAAAAATAATAATAATCAATATGAGGCCTCAATTACTCGTGTCTCTTCGCTATCCACGCCACGGTAGCGCATAATAAATAAACCCACAAAATCACATGTCTTTGTGTATCATGACCAAGCTGGCGGGGGCTGCCTCTACTTTCCTCCCCCTCACGGCATTGTTGAAAATGTTTTGGATGGGGATGGACACTCGGAGCAGAAGCTCTTTGAGTCCGCCGCGATATTCCTGACGGATGAGGCAGTAGAGGACCGGGTTGAGGCAGCTGTTCGCCTGGGCCAGGCACACGGTCAGAGGGAAGGCGTAGGCCTGCGCGTTGTAGAAGGCTTTGCTGAAGGGCACCAGGTCAAACTTGATCAACACGCCCCACAGCGTCAGAGCCTGATTGGGCAGCCAGCAGACGAAGAAGGACAGAACTACGATGGCGACGGAGCGGGTGACTTTGGAGCGGCGGCGGTGGCGGCGACCTCGCTCGCATTCGGACCCGTCCGCCGCGGCCCCGCCCACCACGCGCCGGCTCAGGATGAACCTCAGGAGGAGGAGGTAGCACACGCTGATGATTATCAAAGGAAAGACAAATCCCAGAAGCACTTTTTGCAATTGATAGAGCCCGAGGAGTACTTGAGGATCCGAGTGACCGGAATCGGATTCGGAGAACCTCACAAGGCAGAGCTCGTCGTCTGCAGAAACCTGTGAACACAACACGGTTTGGTGAACTCAATCTGAACAGAACATACGCAACAGATGTGGGCATTACGTCGGTATTGACAGACTCAGTACTTCTGATGTAAAGCTGTCACTATCGCATCTTTTTAAGAGCTATATATTTATTTTTTCTAAGTCCACAAAGGTTGAATGTGAGTTGAATTATGTGGATATAACTACCCATTATTTATTATCTTCTGTACATATGTATTGTTAAACACCAGCAAAATTTGCCTATGTTGAACAGCTAGCAATCGCGATTAGCATTAGCACGCTAGCGATTAGCATTTAGGGTAAACAAACACTATTTAGTTCACACGTGCACCATTATATCTACGTAAGCTGAATTCAGTCGATATAACTACCATTCATTTATTATCTTCTGTACATGAGCATTATTAAACACCGAAATGAGCCTATGCTAAATGGTTAGCAATCGCGTTTAGCATTAGCGCGCTAGTGATTAGCATTTAAGGTAAACAAACACTAACTACCAGTTTGTTCACACATACATCATTATACATTACACATGTAATAGTGTCTTCAAAGTCACTTACAAACGATGCTTCAACAGTCCATAACTACGTAACGAGTGGAGCTGCCTGTTAGCTACAATGAGCTAATATGCGTGTGTCTGCAAAAAAGGTCCACATAGAAACATAGACGGCGGCGCAAACATGGTTCGGGCGGAGCCTCGAGGCAGACATTTTTAGCCGACATATTTTTAAAGTCGACTTTTTCCCCCCCCAACCCTCCTCTGACGGCTAAATGCTGTTTAGGTCCACAAACCTGAACGGTGGTGGAGTAGATGGAATGAGGCAACGTGGCCACCAGCGAGACCATCCAAATAGCCAAACTGGCCCACTTGGCTCGTGTGGCCGCCATCCTCGGGCTGGCGATCTTCAGAGAGGTGGCCAACGTGTGGTAGCGGGTCACGCTCATGGCGGTGAGGAAGAACACGCTGGCGTACATGTTCATGGTGGTGACCGAGCTCACGATCTTGCACATGACCCTGCCGAAGGGCCAGCGGAAGTCCAGGACCGTGTCCACGGCCCAGAAGGGCAAGGTGAGGACGAACTGGAGGTCCGTAAGCGCCAGGCTCATCACGAAGCAGTCGACGGAGGAGTGGTGGTGACCTCGGCGGCGGAAATGAAGCAGGAAGAGTGCCAGGAGGTTGCCCACAAGCCCCAGGACACACACCACCAGGTAGACCAGAGCAATGAGGACTCGCACCTGAAGAACCAAACCACAACAACTTTGCGGTTTACATTCACCAGCTGACACGGCGTTAAAAAAAAAAAAATCTCTTTTTGTGGCCATCAGCTTCTTCTTTGACAATCACACCATGTTTTTGTGGTTCAATACAGCATATTAACTCCTTCACTGCCATTGACGAATTCATTTACTGCCATAAATTCATAAAAAAAAAGATTATTAAAAAATTTAAGAAAAAAAGACATGAGGCGATTAAAATTTTTAATTGTAATTAATCGCATGACTTCACTAGTTAACTCACGATTAATCACAAATTTTACATACATCTGTTCTAAATGTACAATAAAAAAAAGTCTAGGTTTTTATACTCTTGTTAGCAAAAGTGGAAAAAAATGTTAAACTAATAGAAATAGTTCAAATTAATTTTGATGTTTATAGACGTCAATGGCACTGAATGAATAAAAAGAAAAGAAAAGAAAAAATTTGAGCAGTCAATCGATTAAAGCTTTTAATCGTAATTAATCGCATGACTTCACTAGTTAACTTCACTAGTTAACTCGCAATTAATCACAAATTTCATATCTGTTCTAAATCTACAATACAAAAATTCTAGGTTTCATACTCTTGTTAACAAAAGTGGAAAAAAATTTAACCAATAGAAATAGTTAAAATGATTTTTTTGACATTTATAGCAGTCAATGGCAGTAAATGAGTTAATTACAATTAAAAAATGTAATCGCCTGACGCCCCTAATTTAAAAAAAAATATATTAAAAATGAGGGGTGTCAAGACGATTAAAATTTGCAATAGTAATTAATCGCATGACTTCAATAGTTGACTCACGATTAATCAAAAATGTTATATCCGTTCTAAATGTACAATAAAATTTACACTTTTTTTCCCCAAGTTTCCATACTCTTAACATAAAAGTGGGGAAAAATGTCAAACTGATAGAAACATGGCTGCATCTTTTAGTTATTGATACAGTAATTTCACAATAATTCATAAAATTGAGTTAAAATTAAAATGTACTATACGGTAGAAAGGTCATTTTTCTGCCACTAGATGGCATAATTGTATTTGTAGAACGGTGGTGACAGCTCAGTGCATTTTTCTTTTCCTGTTAAGAACTGTCTAATCTTTAACATGAAGTCACTTGTGAAAGTCCGCACATTTTTAAAATGGTAAAATACAACTTCACCCTAGTCGCTACAAATATATGCATTATTATTAATTTATTACTGCTCAATTTTTACGTGGATGTGTCTGCTGCGTTGTGACTGGATTTCACCAAGTACAGGCTTTCCAAGTGAGGGGCAGCCATTAATTGCGCGTTCAAATAATTAGTGGTGTTAAAGCAACTTTAAATTACCTCAAAATTAACGCACTAATTTTGACATACTGACTAAAAAAATGTCAAGTCCAATTCAGTCACTTTTGTCCATGTCGTCCGTGTGGCGCGCCTTGTGCCAAAAACCTGTTAAGTTTTGTTGTTGTTGTTTTTTAGCTCATGTACCGTACATTTTTGATCAGCTGTTAACAATTTGAATGGCTGACTGTCAGCCATTTATGAAACGGGCTGTAGCCTGTTGAACCCAGCACACTCGGGATGGTTTTGGATGCGTAACTTGGTGTGTCCGTCTTAAGAAGGTTCGTCGGAAATCTGGCCAAAGTTGAATCGTTTTGCAGAGATGCATTTATTATCATTCTGACAGCCAAATTTTCTTCTTTTTTTCCCTCAAAAAAAAAACATGTCTGTGAAACGTTAGAATTCTAGCAAAGTTAAATCCAGATTTGATCCAGATTGCGCAATTGTACAAAACAAAAACTTCAAATTCACCCAAAAAATGAAATCAAATGACCCTTTTAAACGCATAATTGGGTTATCTTTGACCCAACTGTTTTTTTAGAGCGTGCATAACTTTATTTTTATTAAGAACAAAAAAAACTAAACAAGCATATTTTACAGGTTTCACTTCAAGATGAATATCTAAATTGCATTTGTAGATTAATTTGATTACCACAACTGGCAAGAATTTAGTGCACTCCCAAAAATATTGGGTCAAAAATAGCCCAATATCAGTCAAAAAGTGATCTTGCCTAACCCATATAATAATAATATAATCAATAACCCCCAAAACACCACGCAAAATTGGTTTGTTTTGTACAAACCCCCCAAAAATCGGGTTGTTTTTTGTGTAAAAATTGGGTTCTGTGGATTATTCATTTGAACCTACTTTTTAAATTAAATGAATTACCCACAATTTTGTGGGACCCCCTTTGCAAACCAGATGTTGCATTTCAAGGGGCTTATCCCACAATAATAAAAAAATATCAACAATAACCTAAAATTTTGAACCCATATTAGGTTATGTTTGACCCAACTGTTTTTTTAGAGTGTGCATAATTTTGTTTTATCAAGAACAAAAAGCAAAACTTAAACAAGCATATTTTACAGATTTCACTTCAAGATGAATATCTAAATTGCATTTGTTTTATTACCACAACTGACAAGAATTTAGTACACTCTAAAAAATGTTGGGTCAAACATAGCCCAATATCAGTCAAAAAGTGATCGAGCGTTGGGTCAAAATCAATAACCCCCAAAACACCACACAAAATTGGTTTGTTTTTGTATTAATTTATTTGGGAGCCCCACTTACCGCCATGTTGGCGCTGTCGCCGTGCATATCCACAGAGGACTCCTTGGAGAGGATGTGGAGCCAGCAGTTGAGGGACAGGTTCAAGGCGGCCAGGTTGGACCCGGCTCCGCTGGGGTTGAGCAGTTTGGAGAACTCGCGCTCGTCGTCCTCTCCTCCGCACGCGCTCACCGCACCCGCGGGTGCCCAATCCGAGGCGCTGCTGTTGCTCTGCATGGCTCCGTCGGTGAGTCGCTTTTAACGCAACTTGGCAACCGCCTTCTCCTCTTTAGGAAGGTTCATTTCCAAAGTGGCTTGCTGCGGGCAAAACGAAATCTCCATAGTCCTTGTATTATGCGTATAGGGAGTCATTTCTGATTAAATGGGTGAAAGTAAATAGGCTGTGTAATTATGAAAGCCTAACCAGGGGTATTCACAAGTGTTGTGGTCGCCGCCTCTCTCCTGTCCGCTGGAGTGATGCTCTCGCCATCCTCAGCCTTTTATACTTACTCATGTTCCGCTTTTGGACATGTGGGGGCGCAATACACAAGCAGGCTGAAATTCTAGTAGGATTCATGTCCATCCTTTATTGAGCCTTGGCACATATTTTACTTGAGAAAAATCTCACCGCACTCTACTAAGCAAATATGTTACCAAAAAAAAAAAGGTGCATTCACAGGTCAACTATGTTAGTTTCATCTATCATCCATCATCTACCCCGTAATACAAGGATATGCAACCTGTGGCTCTTTAATCCGTCTCCTTCGGCTCCCTGTGGATCTAAAAAAATATATAGTAGAAATTGTTTAGTTTTTTTTTACATTTATTTTAATTATCTAGATAAAATATTATTTGAATGAATTACCGATTTAGATTTTTTTAAATGCATAATTAAATATTCATAAATGTCACAATCCAAATTTGTAAATTGTCAGAAAGAGACGAAAAGGTAAATGAAAAAGTATTTTTTTAATACTTTAAAAAATCCAAAAAGAGCAGAAAATGACCATATATTGTACACAAAATTGCCCAAAAAGTCAGAAAATTTATTTTGAAAAAATATTATTTGAATGAATTAAAGATTTCGATTTTTTTAAATGCATAATTAAATATTTAAAAAATGTCAGAGTCCAAATTTGTAAATTGTCAAAAAGAGACGAAAAGGTAAATGAAAAAGTATTTTTTTAATACTTTAAAAAATCCAAAAAGAGCAGAAAATGACCATATATTGTACACAAAATTGCCCAAAAAGTCAGAAAATTTATTTTGAAAAAATATTATTTGAATGAATTAAAGATTTTGATTTTTTTAAATGCATAATTAAATATTTAAAAAATATCAGAGTCCAAATTTGTAAGTTGTCTGAAAGAGACAAAATATACATTAAAAGTTTTTTTTTTAATACCTAAAAAATTACAAAAAGTGACCATAAAACATTCCCCCAAAAAGAGCATAAAATGACCATATAATGTACACAAAATTGCCAAAAGTCAGAAAATGTATTAAACAAATATTATTTGAACGAATTAACAATTTAGATTTTTCAAAATGCATAATTAATTATTTAAAAAAAAAATGTCAGTCCAAATTTGTAAATTGTTAGAAAAAGAGACAAAAGGTTTTCAAAAACAAAAAAACAAAAAATATCTAAAAAACTTGACCATAAAACGTCCAAAAAGAGCATGAAATTACAATATAATGTACACAAAATTGCCAAAAAAGTCAGGAAATTTATTTAAAAAAAAAAATTGTTTGAATGAATTAACAATTTCGATTTTTTTTTAATGCATAATTAAATATTCAAAAAATGTCAGTCCAAATTTGTAAGTTGTCAGAAAAAGACGCAAAGGTAAATGAAAACGTTTTTTTTAATACCTAAAAATGTCCAAAATTTTACCATAAAATGTCCAAAAAGATCAAAAAATTACCATATACTATACACAAAATTGCTAAAAATAAATAAAAAGTTTTAAAGTCAGAAAAGACGACGTTCTTAAGATAACTATAAAATGTCCAAAAACAAAAGAAGGCAGAAAATTACCATAAAATGTCGACAAAATTGCCAAAAAACTCAGAAAATTGATAGCAAAAAAGGCAGAAAATAAAGTTGAATAAAAGCCATAAAATGACCTCAATAAGGCTATACTTTTTCATTCATCACAATGTTCTAAGGCTTTGTGGCTCCAGGCCGATTTTTTGTTTAAAAAAACAAAAATAATACCTAAATAATTGTTTGAAAACGATTAAGTTCTAAAACTTAAATGCAACTGTATTATGCGAATGGGAAGGGAGGAGGTCACGTGGACACGGGTGACATTTTCCAGCTTGACTTACTTTTGATGTTTTTTCTTTTTTCTTTGAACAAGCAGTGCGACAGATGGAAAGACACTTCGATGCCGACTCAGAAATCAAGATGGAAGCTACTCATTTGTATTCTCCGAAAGCATTCCACAGCACTTTAGCACACAATCATTTTCATTATTTTGTTTTTGTTTTTGGTCATGGGCCGCACTGATTTGCCGATCCATTCCCCAAATGTCACCCAATGCTCTTTTCTGAGGCCAATTGTGCGCCAAAATAACACAAAAGTTTATAGGCTGGTTTTGTTTCTGTGTAAACAGTTTGCTATTGGCTGCACACAAATGATTGCTGTGAAGAAAAATGGCCTTGAGTGACTGAAATTGTCTGCTAATATTTGCTTTTACGCCTCATTTAGCGTGCTTGCGCAAGCATTAATAACATGCTGCGGCATCAAGGACATTCAGAGAGTTTTAATCTGATGAGGGAAAAAAAAAAAGGCTTTTCATTCACACTGTGAATGACTTCGACTGCAATGGATTTGGAGGGGAAATGAGATAAAGACTCAACGCGGAAATGAATGAAATAATTAAAGGCCGAATGCAAATGTTGGCACTATTTTTAGCTATTACTAATATACAGCATTTTACATCTGATCCACATCATTTAACTTCAACATATTCCAAAAATTCACGCGACACGTCTTTTCTTATCTCATTGCCATGTTCGTCACATTTCGACACAATTCCACGTTTTTCACCAAATTTTTCCCCAACCATTTCCAATGGGATTATTTAACAAATCGCAAATTTGAAAGTCAAAATCTTCAGCTCATGCAGTTCATCTTTGGAACGATTTCCAGCCATCCCACAATTCCCACATAACAAAAAGTGCACATTTTTCACCAATATTATTCCACCTCATTCAATATCATTCCAAATGAATCCCTATCATTCCATATCTTTCAATATCATTCAATATTTCACCAATACATCCCTCATCATCATCATATCAATCAATATCATTCCATATTTTTCACCAACATATTGCAAATTTTTCATCAGTATCATTCCATATTATTCAATATCATTCCAATTCGTTCCACATGATTCCATATAAAAATAATTCCACATCATTCAATATCATTCAGTATTTCATATTTTTCACCATTCAGTATCATTTTGTCATTAGATATCTCTCAATATCATTCCAGATTTTTTACCAACATTTTGCACTTTTTCCACCCATATCATTCCATTTCAATCTACATCATTTCATATCTTTCAGTATAATTCTATATCATTGAATAATATCCTGCCACATTTTTCACCAATGTTTCATATTTGTCACCGGTATTGCTATTGCATATCATTCTACGTTATAACATTCCATATTATTTAATATCATTCCAATTCGTTCCACATGATTCCGTATATTGTAAAAAATAATTCCACATCATTCAGTATATTTCATATTTTTCACCATTCAGTATCATTCTGTCATTAAATATCTCTCAATATCATTCCACTTTTTTTTAAACCAACATTTTGCACTTTTTCCACCCATATCATTCCACATCACTCCATATTATTCAATACCATTCTATATCATTCCGTTTCATTCTACATAATTTCATATCTTTCAGTATAATTCTTTATCATTGAATAATATCCTGCCACATTTTTCATCAATGTTTTATATTTGTCACCGGTATCACTAATGCCTATTATTCCATATCATTCAATATCATTCCACGTTTACATATTTTTTCATTCAGCATTCACTCGCAATTTCTCCTGAAATTGCCTTGTCTCGTTGGTTCCAAAACGTTTTCATTTTCTTTATCTGTCTCCCCAATGGTGTTTTCTTTTTCTTTTTTTTCTTCTTCTTTTTCTTTTCTGAGTGGTGTTTTCGGTCTCTGGTATCATCGTTGTATTCATCATGGGACAATTACCACTGTTGATACGGTTGTTGATTGTGGCCATTTTTCTCTTGCTGCTCTCGCCCCATTTTCTCTCTTCATCTATCCTCTGTCCTTCTACTTTGCCTCTCAATCGTAAACCAATATGGTAGATGGTCGCCCCGCAGAACCCGGGCTCTGATCAAGGTTTCTTTCTTTTGATGAAGGTTTTCCCTTGCTTTCTCTCTCTGTTTTCTTGTATGCAAATTTCTAATGTATGAGGTCGGTGGTTGCTGACCTGCTCAATGTGTAAAGCGGCTTGAGGTGACATCATCAAAAATGACTCGACTTATGGAAATGCAATAGCGATGTGCAAGGACAAATCTAGGATTTGACATTCTGAACGGAACGTTGTGTCAAATACATTTTCACCTTTTAAATATTATGCTCTCTCCCCACAATTTAAAATGGTTCTCAGGTGTTTTCATAACGTGTTATGCTTTTGTCAAAATACCCCAAAGATCAACAAAAGAATTTTCATTTTGCCCTCACTGGAATCGGTCTGTTTAAAGGGGGCGGTCCTGTCTCATTCAAATGATTCACTGCTCACCCCGCCCCTTTCTCCAATTTGGGGCTGCCATCAGTACGGCTTTGCCTACGATGAGTGGAAGTTATAACAAGGTGATTTTTTTTTTTTTTTTTGGCGACACATAAGTAAAATGAGCCCAAATTTGGCTCACTATTGGAAGCGTGATATCTAAATCATTTCAGTTTTTCCCTGTTACTGCGTCCACACACGCTCACAGGCCTGAGCTCTCGATCTCCCAACCGTGCTTTCTTGTTTTGGTATAAGAATGGGGACGTAGGAAGAAGCACATAAGTCAGCTCAACCAAAAACGATAATTAGCTCTCTAGCGGCTTTTATGACTCTAAAGTAAAAAAAAAAAAAAAATTAATAATACAGTTAGTTGATGCTCCAGTGAAGGGATAAATTGGGTAATCGCGGGAAAATGCACTATAACAATAATTAGGTGTATGAATTTTTTTTTGATTTTTTTACGCATAATAATAATAATAATAATGCATCCGATTTATATAGCGCTTTTCTAGACACTCAAAGATGCTTTACAATGGATTGGATCCATTATTCATGGCCTCACACATTCTCACACTGTGGGTGGCGGCAGGCTAATTAAGTAGCCACAGCTGCCCTGGGGCAGGCTGGCGGAAGCGTGGCTGCCAGTGTGCGCCTACGACCTCTCCCACCACCACCAAACATTCGCACCTCCCATACACCAGCTTGAGTAGCACTGGAGGCAATGTGCGTGAAGTGCCTTGCCCGAGGACACGACGACACATGACTTTGGGGAGAGCGGAAAAGAAGAAGAAGTGAAAGTAATAAACATCTACTGCAGTTATTTTGAAAATATCACATTTTGCAACAAGCGCTTTATTTGGACCGATACAAAAATCCTTGTAAATCACTCTTAAGAAGGATCACGACAATGTACATTAAACGTAAACAAAAGAAGTTCTCCAACGAGGATCACGGCGCTCAAAACAAGCAGCAAGGCCTACTTATCATCGCCACAATCCATCATCTGCCAGGTCACGGTGCAGCTGTTATCAGCCATGTTATTTGCGCGTTATGCCAACCGCTCGAACGGCCTTCGGTGAGAAAAGCCGTCGTTGGGACGCTGCGCGCCCGAAAGCCTTTTTGCAGTCTTTCCTCCGGCGGGGTCGGCCGACGTCAATAGTTGTTGCTCGGCGTGTGATCGTGCTGCTGGGACGCTGGCAGCTCCCCCGCGGGCAGACCTTTGAAGAGCTGCTCCATTACACCACCCAACGAGAGGGGAGGGCGCGTGGGTGCGACCTCTTCCACTTGCTTGGCTGACTGCAGGGAGCGTGACGGCACTGTGGGAGGGGGGGAAGGGGGGGGGGGGGGTGCGTCATGTTTCCATCCAATTGTTTCAACAATTTTTAAGCAAATTTACTGAAAATACGCAAAACGGAACGCGCGACTTGTGCTCGTTTCCAACTGTTTTTCTTTTGCGAATATTGAGAGGGGGGCTCCGCCGCTGTAGGTGGCGGTATACACGCTAGAGATGTGAGCCACCATTAATTTAAAAGAAGAAGACCAGGAAGCGACTGCGTCGTGCGATGTCGTCGTAGGAGTTTGCTTTTGTAGTTATTGATCAACCGCAGCGTTTCTTTGCTGTTTTCCATCTAAAATAGCATTGATATTCGCTTCTTTAACTCATTCACTGCCATTGACGGCTATAAACGTCAAAAATTTATTTGAACTATTCCCATGAGTTTAACATTTTTTTCCACTCTTGTTAACAAGAGTATGAAAACCAAGATTTTTTTTTTATTCTACATTTAGAACAGTATAAAATTTGTGATTAGTCGTGAGTTAACTAGTGAAGTCATGCGATTAATTACGATTTAAAAAAAAATGTAATCGCCTGATGCCCCTCATTTTTAATAATCTTTTCTTTCTTTTTTTTTTATTGTGTCAGGCCATTAAATTTTTTGATGGTAATTAACTGCATGACTTCAATAGTCAACTCACGATTAATCACAAATGTTATATCAGTTCTAAATGTATAATTAAAACAATTCTAGGTTTTCATACTCTTGTTAACAAAAGTGGTAAACATGTTAAACTAATAGAAATAGTTCAAATGAATTTTGAACGTCAATAGCCGTCAATGGCAGTGAATGAGTTAATTCCAAAAAGATTTCTGTTTCGTCATCCTCCCAAACATACCTTACTTTACTTTACTTTTACGACTTTGCTTGGGACTACAAACGTTCGTGTGATGTAATATCCGTTATCCGGTCTTGCCAGCGGTTGTTCGCAAAACCTTTTTCCATCGTCAAAATTCGCAATTTCCTTTTTTCGATACGCTTCAAAATCCACCCCCTCAAAGCGTAAAAACTTTTTTGCGAATTTTGGGTCTTTTCATTCAGTTTATTTTTGCATTTCTTGAAAATTCGAATAAAAATGGGTGGATAAAAACTTAAACTTTTGGAACTCTATTTGTATTTATGTGGTCTCTTGAAGTATTATCAAATAAAAAAATCTAATTAATTTTTTTTTTTTATAATAATTAATTGGATTATAAATAAAGATTTGTGCAATACAAATGACTACCAACATAAAGTGTCATCTTTTGGGATCATCGTAAAGCTCTGTTCTCAAAAAGAAATAATGATCTGAATTTTAAATAAAGTTTTGTAGGTTGCATATGACAAGTTGGGTTAAACTATTCTGGTATGGGAGAAATGCAGGGTTTTAAGACACTGAAATTGAGCCTACTGAATATAAAATTCATTTTATAAACTTAGATTTTTTAGTAGTGATGCAACAGGATCGTCATTGCGATTTGCGGATTGGTTGGTGGAGAAAAAAAATTAAATCACAAAGTGCGCATTCACAGTCGATACCATTCTGACATGTCAAGAAAGCTGAAACCTATTCAACGTAACAAACTAAGCCTAACTTCAAAATAAAGTTAACCAAATACAGTCATACATTGACGGCAATGCAAATAGCATACTTTTACTTTGAAGTTGGCCCACGTCGTGGCGTGATCGCTAGCTTGACTTCCCCTTTAGACGTTCGTAGGTCTAAATGTCATTAAAGTTGCGACCAACATCACAACGCTAACTTAGGACGCTAAAGAAACCGCTAATGAATTAAGCCGTCATTGTATGATACGGCAGAAGTCTCCGACGTAAGTGGCTAGCGGCTAGCGGCTAGCTGCTAGCTGCTAACATTACCAACGAGTGTCTGGCTGCTAGCTGGACCAAGGCCACTTTGGAATTCTCTCTCCATGTTTACAGGAAAGCAATGTGCCTTAACATTGCACGTTGAGGTCTTTTCATTATTTAAATAAAAAGATTGTCTTCATTTATTTTATAAAACACTTTTGCCCATTAAAAAAGAAAACCTTTCAACTCAAAATGTCAAACTTAGCCGTTTTAGATGATAAGAACACAACTTTAAGTCATGAATGCGTTATTTTACACATGGAGCGTGTTTACAATGAGAATGTTTCTGCTTCATATTGCACTTAAAGTTAAAATCGTTTTACAAAATAATTGAAGACAAAGTAATAATTATCTTCTTTCTTTTTTTTGCTGATCCCAAAAACGATCCGATCCGCGACTGAAATCTGACGTGACTTTTGTGATCCTTTGCACCACTATTTTTGAGAACTATTTACATATACTTTTTAACTATCTTTTAAGATCTCACGTACCCCCATTTGAGGACCCCTGTTGTAACCAAGCCAGGGTCTTCAGAACGGCAGTTGTTTGTTTACATTCAAGCTTGAGCTGCTGCAGCCAATGCGAGTGACATTGTAAGTATTTTTTCCTTCAATCTTATATCTGTATTTTTTTAATTTATTATTATTATTTTTTTACAGCTGTGTTTGTGTTTGTGAGTTAATTAGGATCTGTTTCATGAACCAATCACATTTCACATTATTTCGGAGCGCTGTCAGCATTTTCCGCCCTCCAAACTTTTTCTCGCCACTGATGTTTTTTATCATGTCATGAAATAAATGTTGAATCAGAACTGATAGTGGCGCAGGTATTAAGAGATGGATGAAGTCTTGGCAGGTACATAAATACACACCTGAGGTCTCCGTGTACTCTGCTTGTCTTAGTTGACTGTAGGGATCCGGCTTCATATTTGAGGAAATAACAAGAGCGAAGGAAAGGAGCAAAACCTGCAATATATGTGAGGAAAACGTTGTTAGAAACGCAACCTTTTACACACCCTGCGTGCATTTAGACGTTTAATTGGATTAAGATGGAAAAGAAACACAACAAGCTGCGCCTTTTTAAATCACGTGCATTGGCACTCCAGCGCCAGCCGCTGCATTTTATTATTTAAGTATTGCCCAAGAGTGCGTATGGATAAATGAATGTTGAGTGCCGATGCAGCTCACCAAGAGGCAGGTCCCTCTTTGCGTTGTTTTCTTGGAGCTGACAGGAAGGAGCGCTTGGAGCTGCCTCAGCTGCTCCAACAGGGCGCTGGCGTGCAAACACACACAAAAGCAACAACATGTATATATATATATATATATATATATATTACGGGTTGAATTGTAATTAATCGCATGACTACGTAACAATAGTTAACTCACGATTAATCACAAATTTTATATCTGTAAATAAATATAAATATTATATATATTATATTATATATTATATTATATTATATATATATATAATATAAATATAAATGTACAGTAAAATATAAAATAAAATCATACTCTTGTTAACCAAAAGGTGGGGAAAAAAATGTCAAACTAATAGAAATATGGCCGCATCTTTTAGATCAGAGGTGGGCATCAAGGGCCGAAGTCCTGCAGGTTTTGCATGTTGCCCTTCTCCAACACAGCTGATATATGATCAGCGCATCAGCAAGCTCTGCATAAGCCTGATAACGATCCTGTTGATTGGAATCAGCTTGTGTTGGAAGTGAGAATCCTCCAAAACCTGCAGGACTCCGGCCCTCGAGGACCGAGTTTGCCCACCTCTGTTTTAGATGTTGATACAGTCATTTCATGCTCATTCATAAAATTTAGTTAAAATTAAAAATATGTACTGTTCTGTGTGATATTGATTTGTGTTGCGGTAATTTTTCTGCCACTAGAAGGCATAATTGCATTTGTAAGACGTTGGTGACAGCTCAGTGTATTTTTCTTTTCATATTAAGAGCTAATCTAATCTTTAACATGAAGTTACTTGTGAAATTCTGCATGTTTTTAAAATTGTAAAATACAACTCAAACCCGGTCTCCACAAATTATTATTACATTTATTACTGCTAAATTTTGACGTGTCTGCTGCGTTGCAACTGGAATTACGTCAGTACAGGCTTTCCAAATAAGAGGCGGTCATTATTAATCGCACGTTAAAAAGTTTAGTGGGAGGGACATTTTCACTCAGTGGTGTACTCACTTTTGTTGCAAGGGGTTTAACTAATGGCTGTTTTTGAGTTATTTTTAGGGAAGAATACATTTTTAAAAACTTGTGGTGTTAAAGGAACTTTAACTCAATATTAACGCACTAATTTTGACACCCCTAATAAATGTGTATATATATATAATGATTTTTTAAAAAACTTAAAAATTCTAAAAGGTATGACAAAGAAGCATAGTTTTAAAATTACAGTTTAATTAAAATAATTTATACTTGGGGCTGACTTGCAGCATAACTGCTAAAAGCTGCTTCCCCATGTTTGCTTTGGAACCTGGGAGAAAAAAACTATGAACTTATGATTTATTTATTTATTTCAGAGTCAACTCCCATTTTTTGTGGCGAAAGCTTTCTTAAGATGGAACCCAGCAGCAAGAAATACAATGAAAACAGCAGGGGCCCTAAAATAAAACCCTGTGGAGCACCATACGAGAGTGGGAAGGAGTGGGACTCATTTGCGAAAGAATTTATGCTCGGGGCTGACTTCACTTCTGTTGGCATCCGATGCCATTTGCATGCGGCATAACAGCTAAAAGCTGCTTCCCCATGTTTGCTTTAAAACCTGGGATCCACCCAAAACGTAAAAAAGGGCTTACTATAGTTAGCCGGAACTTTCACTAGGAGTGGGGAAAAAAAACAAAAGAAAAAAAAGAATTTGAAAAAGTATGTACTTGTTTGTCTCCTCCAGTCTTTGGATCTTCCTCTGCAGCTGGAGGTTGTGAGCGCTGCATGCAGACATCCTAAAGGAGGCCCGAGGCAGACACAAAGAGGAAAAGGGTATCAAAAATCTTGCGATAGGACATTTCATTGTCCGCCCTTTTTTTTTTTTCCCTCCCACGCCAATATCAGTTTGAGCGTTATCTGTGTCTTGCAATGACTCCAGCCCATTTGTTTTCTCTTTTGTTTCTCTTCATCGCTCGGAGTCATCCGTCATTGCGGCTGAGCTGAGTCATGACTGATGACAAACAGCACCTTGACGATATTCTCTGCTCGTGGTGGGCTAAATCATCAATAATGGCTGTGAAATTTCACCGGCCGTCATGTTCTTATTGGATGATGATAAAGTGAAGATGTTGAACTAAATATTCCGCACAATCTCAGGGATGTCTAATTGAATTATCAAGCTGCTTATCCTGTGTCCTGAAGTGAGAAAATATCCAAATTCACCTCATTTCAAGATTTAAAAGTTATTTATTGATGACATAATTTACAACAATTACATTACAACAACAATGAAAGGCTTTTCCACTAACACTGCACATACTAGGGCCGGGTTAAAAAATAAAATCGAATAATTGACATTGAATCGATTTTCCTTTCCAAGCACGATATCGATTCAAAAAAACATGAATCGGTCATTTTAATATCTTTTTTTTCATAAATTAACAAGAAAATTGAATTTTAAAGGCCAATGTTTTTTGTATTGTACTGTTTTCTTGAAATTTACTGTTCACATGAATTTTGAAGTATTTTCTTACATTTATGAATGACCTGACTTATTGCACTTAAAGACAATTCAGAATATTTTTACTTCATATTTACAATTACTGAATTCGATTATGAAAATATTTTCATCTCATCCTTGCCGATGTCAATGTTTGTGTTACTTTCATTAATTTAAATTATTCAACCAGTTACCGGAATTTAATATTTGTGGACTTTTTATCATGTCCTTGACATTTAAGAAGAATTGATGTGTCATAATTAAAATCGATAGATTGAATTGAAGTGAATCGAATCGGAAAAAATTGAAATCGAACGGAACTCTTGTGAATCGAAATTAGAATCGATACCCAACCCTAACACATACTGTATTTTTGTTTGGTGCTGCGGCTGTATATTAAATATGTGCCCAAAATTCAATATTTTTTGCAGTTTTAAAGATCCATATGATATTTACACCTTGTAGATAGTCACATGACTCCAGGGAGTTTGAACATTTTCACTTTGGAAAAAAAAAAAAGCTCACACAGGAAGTTTTTTTTCCTCAGTGTGAGGGTTTGCCAGTATTTGTGAGATTATTTTGAATGAGAGAGGTTTTCAAGTGAGTGTGAGAGGTTTCTTGGTAAGTAAGAGAGTATTTTTGGTGTTATTGGTGACTGTGTTTTAGATATGTGAGAGTTTTTTGGTGAATGTGAGTCTTTATTGTGGGTGTAATTTTGAGGGAATGTGAGAGGGGTGCATATGAGAGATTTTTTGTTGTGTGTGATATTCTTGCCGACTGTGAGAGGTTTTTGCTAAGTATGAGAGGCTTTTTGCTATGTGTGATAGTGTTTGGTCTGTAAGAGATTTTTTGTTTGCGATTTTTTTCATGTGTGTGTGTGAGAGAAAGATTGATGTGTGAGAGTTTTTTTTTTTTAAAGGCATTTTTTTTAGGAAGTGTGACGGTACCCATTGCTAGTTGTTTTTTTTGGGGGGGGGGGCGTAGTTTTGGTAAGTGTGAGAGTCTTTTTGTTGCGTGTGAGTCTTTTTGAGTTTTTTAGGTTCCCTTTAAGAGTTTTGTTTGTTTGCTAAGAATTTTGTGAGAGAGAGATTTTGGTGTGTGAGGTATTTTTTTATGCTTAGCGTGAGGTTTTATAGTGTATGTGTTATTTTTGTGTGACGATCGTTTGGTTGCCTGAGAGTTTTTTTTGTTTGTGAGAGAATATTTTTTTCTAAGTGTGCTTGATTTTTTTATGTGTGAGAGAAGTTGACTGCTTAGCATGATTTGTGATTTTTTTGGTAGGGTTTTCTTTTTGGGATGTGTGTTAGTTTTCGTGAGAGTTTTTAGTATGTGTGAGAGACCATCTCATACCTTTCTTCAAGACGATCCACATATTCCCTCTTCTTTTTGCGGCTCTCTTGAGCCGAGCGCTTGTTGCGTATTTTCCGCCGGATCTTCTTCAAAATACGCTCTTCATACTTGAGAGGAAACATACGTGGGGGGGGGGGTGATGAGGGGCGGGGCCTGAATAAGTTTCAGCTTCTGGCAGAGGTTGTGCATATTGCGTGCGTGCGTGCGTGCGCCTCGTTCACCTTGGACAGTGGCAGCTCGCCGGGCAGGTTAATGCCTTCTTTGGCCAGAAGTTTCTTCTCATCCTCATTAAGAACGAGCTCTTGCAGAGGATGCTGAGGAATTCTCTGTGATATTGAAATAATACGTATGAAATGATTAAATATAATAACCAACTTCTTGATTTAATTAAGGCGAACACAGCCTTAAAAAGGGCACTTAATGAAGGAATTGTAATTGGATTTCAGGCCTCGAGTTTTCTTGGCCTCAAATATGATATTATATACATTTTCCCACTTTTGTTAATGATGTGTTCTAAATGTACAATAAAAAATTCTAGGTTTTCATACTCATGTTTACAGAAGTGGAAAAAATGTGAAACTAATAGAAATAGTTCAAATGAATTTTTGACGTTTATAGCCGTCAATGGCAGTGAATGAGTTAATAGTGAAAATGTCCTTAGTTAGTTATTAATTTAATAAATGAGCTTTTGGGGTTGATTTGAAATGTGATCTAAGTATATTTATTTCAATATTAACCAGAAAAAGGACGTTTGAAAGTGTCTCGCACAGAAGTGACGTCATCGAGCAGCAGCCAATAGAAAAGCACCTTCAGATGGCGTCGCTTCCAGGTGCCGATTTTGCGTGTTTGACTTTTGGCTCACAAGTTTATAGTGTTATTTTTCTCAGTAAAAAACATACTAGAATAACAAATAATTTCTAGCAATGTTTTTTTGCTTACTTTCTCCCCCAGGTTGGACAAAAGCAGGTCCTTCACTGTGAGCGTCTGATTGGTGGAGGTTGTGGAATTTGGATTGGATGTGAGGTAATACGCCATTCCCAGCTTTTCCTGGAGGCCATCACACTCCCAGCCTGGAAACATGAAAGCAGAAATCCGCAAGAATCTTCAGATCCAAAAAATGACAATTCAATATTCTTACTAATGTGGAAATTCAATATTTTTGTTAGTCACGATAATGATGAATATAAAAGCAAGGCAACTTTCGGTACATACAGTAGCGCATTCCATACACAAGATAACACAAATGTTTTTTTTTAATGTGTAAACATTTAATGTTTTGTACAACAACAAAAAAAATCATCTTTCAAGTTTTTGCCAACAGAAATAAATTAATATTATTATAAATTCTGTCTGTTCCAAAATAAACTTACAAGTGTTTCTATTCTTTTAATTGGTCTTAATATTTGTAAATGCTTGAACATTTTCTTGATTTGTACCAAGTAAATAAATAATCATGATTTCAATTATTGTCCCCCCCCCCCCCCCCCCAAAAAAAACGATTTGGTGTTGTTACTCTTTAAAGGAAAATGCTATATTGGGGTCTTTCTTTAAAATGACTATCAATAGAAATTTTGGGAATCAATAGTACTAGTAGTATCGGTACCTAGTATCGGGATCATGACTACTTGAGTACTTGTACTGGTATCAATCTGAAAAAAACAGGTATCAAACATTCCTAACTGTTATTATTCTACCACAAATATTGTGCAAATCGTAGTTTAGCCCAACAGCAGATTGTACTTTTCATGGCCTGTGAATTTGAAATGCAATCCTACCCTGCAGATCAATGGAAACGTCAGCCGCGATTTCATTTTGCCGCTTATAGGATGGAAATTGCACGCATGCGAGGTGAGGCAGCGGCGTGTCCAAGTCTGGAAACGAAGCGCAGGAAGGCAGCCGGAGGCCGTCCTCGCACATGTCGCTGTCCGGGGTTCGGGGCGACCACGGGGGGGAGGTCGCAGCTGACGAAGTCTCGCTCTCGGCCAGCAGGGAGTCCAAAAAGTCTTCGGTACCTTTTCCCTCCGGGCTCAGCGTCTGCGGACCGAGGTATGTCCAAAATGTATACATGGTGGCTTGAAATGATTTGCCTTTTTTTTTTTTTGCTTTTCTGTTTTTACTCTCTGGTGACCACTAGGGGTGTGAATTGCCTCGATCCGTATCACGATTCATAGGTCACGATTAGATTAGATACTGATTAATCATGATACGAATCTATAAGTCGATTATTGCGGGAATTTTTTTTTTTCGAAATTTTGAAAATACTCATCAGTAGTGATAGACAAATGAAGCTTCATGAAACACTTGTGATATTGTTTAACTCCTCTAGATGGCACTCTTGGTTTAAATGGGCCAGCGAGCTAGCTAGCTAAAAAGCTAACCAGACAGACAAATGAATTTTTATGAAGCACCTGTGATATTTTTTTACTCCTCTAGATGGCACTCTTGGTTTAAAAGCTAACCTCAAGTAAGACGTTTTGTTGAATATTTCCATCAAAAATTGATGTTTAAAAATCTATTCGGCTGCATATTGAATCGATACGAGAATTGCGCACGGTAATATCGCGATATATCGCCGAAACGTTTTTTTAACACCCCTAAGCAATTAAAAACAAACAAAAAAAATATTCCATGACCACATTCAGATCATGAGCCTAAAAACGAACTGTCAACGGTTCTTGTGTGTAAAAAAAAAAAAATAATCGGTGTTTGTGTACTATTGATTTGAGAGCTTGGCAGCTTCGATGTTGTGACGGCGCCACGTAAGAGAAGACAAAAGCAGATGACCCTTACTGACATTGCATTGATGAGAATTGGTGTCAGAGTGCCTGCGTTGACGCTTTTGCGCCGCACGACGAGCCGCGTGCTTACGTCAAACATGGTGATGGTCCACGGTGGGTTGCCGTGGCAGCCGCTGGTTTCATCTTTGCTCCTGAATAGCAGGTCAACGAGATCCATCCCAGCGTTCACCTGAAAAGAGGAACATCAGGACCGCTGTTATGCACGCTCGAATTACTTGTTTGAGTAAAGAACTCAAAACAAATTCGGAAACTGGAGAAATTATACTGCAAAGTTTTCTTTTCGCTTCTTGACCACTGCTTCCTAAACTAATAATAATAATGGGAAATAGATTAAAATACAAATATATGTTTTTATTAATTATTATTATTAATATAATTAATATTAATTAGTATTCATATTTAATAATAATAATAAATAATTATAAATAATATTATTATTATTGTTTTATTATTATTGTCTTTGAGCCAATTAAAAGATATGATGTGATTTGTCACATATCATAAATCTGACATTCTGAAAAATTTGTTTTTTATATTACATATTTTTATATATTTGTATCTTATATATATGGTGTGCATTATTTAATAAAAACAAATGTTTTCAAGAACAAATGGCATGTTTTATTTTGGAGTATATAGGCCAATGTATCGAATAACTGCATCATTTGTGGAATAAAAGGTGAAATAATATTTTTTTACTTCACTTAAATAAAAATGTAATCAAAGTATGACATCATAACTTTATCTCAGAAAAACATTACTTGATTCTCCGAGGATGACCAATTTTTTATTTTATTATTGTAACATTTATTCTTTATTCCCCCACATATAGGCAATTTTTTCAGTCGTATGGCATTTAGGACTACAAAATGTTTATGGGGGGGGGGGGGGGTCCTTTTTATCTGTTTACTGGAAAAGTTTGCGATCAGTCTTGTCCCTTTTTAAAAGTTTTACCAGATTCTAAGATCATAACATTTGTTTCAAAATGTTTTTGTGAGGCAGGAAGTTGCTAAAATGCACTATAAATTAATTTAAAAAAATCAGTTTTGTGTGGGTAGATTTTTTTAAGTATAAACATAATATAATCTATTGTGTAATAAATCATGTCCAACTTTTACAACGTGTCAAATGATTGCGGAAAGGAAGAATCAATGGATTTTTCACATTCATCTTCAGAATGCCAAACCAACAGTCAGAAACAGATGAGAATGGAAGCAGTATTTATATTACTTTATATTACAGTTAATTTATTAATTAATTAATTAATTAATTATTTCCTACCCATTGACTACATGAGAGTATACATGAAATATAAAATGACTTTCTATGCAAGTATAGCTGAAATAATCCCCGTCACCGACTTTACCAGGCTCAGTAAAGTTTTCATGACTGCGATTTTACTGTCTGACCCAATTTTGTCATAAACAAGATTTTCTGGCATCTTCACTTTTTTTTTTTTTTTAAATATCAAAGTTGAATGACTGTTTTGAGATGCAGCGCTAAATCCACTTGTCACACAAGTACTTACAGTTCTCCCGCTGAAACTAAAATGGGTCCGTTCTCCTCTCAAGCTGAAGGTGATTGTGTCACCTTCGAACCGTGGCCAGTGTCGATAATCCAACAAGTCTTGATGAGACGCCAGCGCGAAAGAACGCAGAATCAAAAAGCCTGGGCCGGATCGATGCGCTCCTCTGTGGCTTGAGCGTGAGAAGAACGTCAAAGTGTGATTCAGAGGACAAAGTTGAAGTTTCATATCAGTGGTTCGTCATCCGTCCCAGCTGATCAGCGGCCAATCCAGTGTTTAGTGGACAGCGCGGTAAGCCAATCGCAACAAATTTGACTTCTGGTTTCACATTTGTTGCTTTCTTGCGTTTGCGAACATCTAAAATGAAAGATTCTTCTTGTTACTACTATCTGATGAAGTGGCCAGTGATTATATTTAGACCTTCCCGACCTTAATGAGCCAAGGCACGTGTTGTATTTGACATTGGAGGCATTTCGAGCTACACCAACTGATGATCTCATCTAAATTGACTTCCAAGATTGACTAACTTGCTTCAAAATCTTGACAACGATATCCAAAACTGAAGGCGTGATAGCTGAAACCACACCCTGCTTAAGAATGGATGCTACTACGCCTAGGCGCTAGCTCACAAGCTAACAGGCTTGGGAGCAGAGGTGGCAAATCCAGTTCCAGAAAGTAAAAACCCTGCCACAGTTTGGCTTTAGCCATTGATGCTAGCTAGCTAGCTAGCTAGAACCATGGGAGCTAGCTAGGGAGCTAGCTAGGGAGCTAGCTAGGGAGCTAGCTAGGGAGCTAGCTAGGGAGCTAGCTAGGGAGCTAGCTAGGGAGTGTTAGAGTAAACAATATTAAGTATTGTACTCTTTGCGTGTTCAATTATCTGAATGGTGAGATCCTGGTGAAGAAGTCCCTTTGCAAAGGTATTATAATTATCAGAAGCTTCTAATGACAACAATTGACTACACTGAAGCCGTGTTCCATCAGATTGTGTGTCGTCCACTCCGGCACATCATTATTTATTGAAAAGTCGGTGAATACGAAAAGTCTCCACCCATCAGCCCACAGTACATTTGGTTACAACTCAGTGAATACAAGAGAATCTGTTCCCATGGATATAAATCAGATTAGAGAAAAACAATAATAATAAGCCTGTGACTCCCCTCTTCCGACCGGCAGAGACCGGCCCCAGACAAAAACTCCCTAAAGATAGCAAATATACAAACCCGTTGCCCTTCTTCTGAGAGTGAGACAGATAATACAATTCTATTCATTGAGCCATACTGCTATAACTAAATCCAAAACGGCTAAAATATAAATTGAAACTGAAAAACAATGTTAATAACTTAACAGGAGCTAGCTAGGGAGCTAGCTAGGGAGCTAGCAGTCTTTTGTTTAAAATGGTGCCACACGCATTTATTTCAAACTGTGGCTAACGCTAAATGATGGACATTTGAGCATTACCCACAATGCTTTGTGTTCCTACAATACACTGACTGAATAACACAAAATACTTACAGAGAAGTTCTTTAAATTGTGACATCCGATGCATTTTCGGGGTGTAAACATAGCTCGCTAGCTTGCTAGCTAACTGTATTGGTCGACAGTCCACTGAGTCATCAGTACTCATCACAGTGACTATTTTAAAATCCATCAGTTTTGTTTTCCCTGCACGTGTGTGCGTGTGCGTGTGTGTGCGTGTGTTGTGCTATAATCTCCTCTCAGTCAGAGGTAACGCGCCATGTCTCTTTCTTTATCTTTACTGCCATAATAAAGGCCATCTGTCTCAGGTTTTTTATTAAGGATACACCCAATTAAGTCAGAAATTACATAAGATGTTCAGGAACATGCACGCTTGCAAAGATGTATTATCGTCTTTTGAGCGTGACAAACAGAAGGATCAAAATGTTTCCATCTATGCATTATCTTTATATATATATATATATATATATATATATATATATTTTTTTTTTTTATCAATTGTGTAGTCAAAACTAAATTAAAAATAGTTTTTGGTCAATTCGTGTAGGTGCAAAAGTAAGTGAACCCTGAGCTGCATTGCTTAAAACAAGCAGTCAAGTAGGATCAGGTAAGACAAATTGGTAGCTAAACTAACCCCTGAAATGGACCAATGAAATGAGAGAGGATGAGCAAAGAAATTGTGCATCACTGACTGAAAACGGAGACAAAACCACGTCACTTTAGTCTTACCCAGGTGAACCCATACAGGTCAGTCATGCTGAGAGGAAGAGAAATCTCAGGGGCACCTCAGGAAGTGGGTAGTGACAACAAACACATCCGTCTGGGAAAAGCTATAAAGTCATCTAAGAAAATCCACTGTGAAACAGATCATCAGCAACTAAAAATGACTACAATCCTGCCTAGAAGTGGACGACCTTCTAAAATATCAGCAAGAACCACAAGAAAAATGATAATTCGGGTAAAAAGCCAACTCGAACATCACCTCAAGGGATTTGCGGACCTCTTTTTCTGCATCTGGGACACGTGCATGCTTCAACAATCAGAAGAAAAGTCCATCGACGAGGCTTTCATGGAAGGCTTGCTCGGTAGAAGCCTCTGCTCACAAAAAAGATCAAAGCTGCCCATCTCAACTTTGCCAGAGAGTACCTGGACAACAACACTGAAGCTTTTTGGAAGTCCCTTCTGTGGACAGATGAGTCCAAAATGGAACCGTTTGGTCACAGTCACGTTTGGTGAAAAGTCAACACTGCATACCAGCAACAGAACCGTCACCCTAGAGTGGAGCATGGTGGTGAGAATGTTAAGTTCTGGGCTGGCTTTTCATCCTCAGGACCTGGACAAGTCCACATAGTCCAGGGAATCATGAATTCAGAGGAATATTGTGAAATCCTGGATCATAACCTGAAGCCGTCATTTGTGAAGTTACAGGCCTGGTAGAAAATGGATCATGCAACATAATAATCCAAAGCATTCCAGCAATACAACCAAGGAATGGCTGAAGAACAACAAGATTCATGTTCCGGATGTGCCCAGTAGAAATTCTGACTTCAATTCTTTCAAAATACTGCAAATCCCTTGATAGATAGATGGATGGATGGATGGATGGGGGTGGCAAAATTAGTGCACAATTTTTTTTAAACATTTTCGTAAGGCAGCAGACACATCCACATTACAAATTTTGCATTAATAAATGTAATAATAATGCATATATTTGTGGAGACGGGTCACGTATTTTACAATTTTAAAAATGTATGCAACTTGAATGCAAATATGCCATCTAGTGGCAGACAATGACCTCAACACAAATCAATATCACACTTCTTTTTTTTTTACAGTACATATTTTTCATTTTAACTGCATTTTATGAATTATTATGAAATTACTGTATCAATGACTAAAAGATGCAGCCATATTTCTATTAGCTGAAAATGTTTTCCCACTTTTATGTTAACAATAGTATGAAAATTTAGGGTGGGGGGGGATTTTTAATTGTGCATTTTATTGTACATTTAGAAGAGATATAAAATTTGCGATTAATCATGAAGTCATGTTATTAATTTAAAAAAAATTATAATCGCCTGACACCCCTAATTTCAACACTTGACTTGAGTGTATTGCAATTAACGTCAGTGGGTGTAAAACGTTGAAAATATTGCTCCCCCCCCCCCCAATTTATTAACAAGAAAGAAGTGAAGGTTTCCCCAAATGTTTATTTATCATCATCTGACATCATTTCCAAATGTTTTTCAAACAAAATAACATGAAATCCTGCTAAGTCCAATTTTCATGCTCAATGTCAGATCATATATCTTAAATTAAACAATACATGAATCATTTCACTACTTTTTGTTTTTAAAGTGCCGTTTTTTTGCATATGACTAGATTCAAATGACCCCAAAGTCTTTGATATATGACATAAGCTTTTCTGCCCAAACAGAATATATATTAATACGGTATCTCTGTCATTGAGAAGTCATGTTCAAAAAGACTCGAAATGAAAGATTAAAAAAAAAACAACAACAACTGGGGCCTTCATTGCTTTTTAATGAGGCAAAACTCATTACATGAAGGTGGCCACCGTATGAACTCCTTCTGATTAATAACATTCCGTCTACCGGCTTGCATTTAAAATCCGCTTATATGCTATCCACATACTTATTATCAGCACGGGAATAAGGATCATAACAAGGTTGTGTTATCTTTATTGTCACTCTATCTGTAGAGTGGAGCGTCTCAAAGTACACGCAGATATGACGTGACCGGGGACGTGTCGAGCACATCTCTCGATACCAAGAATAACACACAGATAATCGGTCTCGTGCTTCGTTTTTTCTTATGGATCCATGTGTCGTTTTGGAATCAACCGATCGAACGCGTTTGCTTGAGATTGAGGTTTAAAATAAGAAAATGAAGTCTAGAAACACGAAGGTTGCCACTACTAGCTATGAAATGCATGTTGTGTTGCAAGATAAGATACAAAATCGTTTTATTTTTTTGGGGGGGGGTGGAAATGCACATCAGGGAAAATAAGTGAACTGGACAAAATATTATTTGGAATGTCAATTTCTAAATGGGCTGTTAGTTAATAACAATCAGATAAGGAGACTTCATGGACAAATATTAATCTGGAACACTATCATAGTTGCACGTGTCAGGGTTTTTCTTGCATTGAGCAGAGTTACAAATGGGAATGTTTGTTACTTTTCTAACTTAAGTGTCACCTGTCACGACCTTGTTACGCATTCAAACATTTCAACGACAACAATTCATTTTTGGTTATCTCCCTAGATTGTTTCATTTGCAGTAATATTATATTTTGTGTGTGTGTGTGTATGTATATATATATATATATATATATATATATTTTTTTTTTTTTTTATATTTATAGCTTTTAAGTCTTGGCCAATAAAGACTTCTTCATACAGTATGTATGAGTACATCACTTTATGTGAGATTCAATTGTGTGCCCTCACGTTTTTTTTTGTTTTTTTTACTGTTTTCATTTCTGCTTAACGGATAAGAAGCTTCATCTCTGCTTCTGCAAATCTTTTTTCATCCCACCATTGCTTTGTCATGCTCTGCCCTCACCTGGAGGAGGTCTGCTACTGCAGCATTATTATTATTAATATTATTATTAATAATAATAATAATAATGCCGTTTACTAGGGTGGCGCAGTTGTGAAACGCTTCTTTGTTTATGAATTTCTGCATTATACTGCCCTCTAGTGGCCAAAGAGCACAATGTCAATGGACAGTAAAGCATGAAATCATGATGCGCAGTGTTAAAATCTTTACATTCTCTTTGTCAGGCTTTCAGACGTCATTTTTCACCATTGAACTTAATTATGTTTTATCCTCCTCACTTTTTTGATGTGCTTCTTCAACATTCCTCGACCAATTCTCACCGTTCCAACTTTATATATATATATATATATATAAAATCACATCATGCAGGCTATTATTTTTTTCATTCCAAAAATTACTCTTTTTTTTTTTTTCTCAAAACAATTCAAAAATTTTCACCAAAAATTGTCCCATTAATTCCCAATGACACACTCAGTATAACTGATTCCCATTCTATATTTATAATATTAATCTCATTAAAAGTCATCTTGGGAGTAATTTGTACATTCCATTTTTTCAACCAACTTATTGTACATTTTTTCACCATTATTCCACATCACTCCATATTATCCAATAGCATTCCATCTATTTCAATATAATTCAACATCCTTCCATTTCATTCCACATGATTCCATGTTTTTATTCAGATATTCCAGCATTCTCAAAAGTTTCTTCAAAAATGACATTTTGTGGTCAAATGTGTAATTGCTGTTTGCTTTTATAAAATACAGGAGTTTAATATGCTATTATTTAAAACCACATTGCAAAAGATGTTGTTGTTGCTGTAGAAGATAAATTGCATTTCCATTCATTTTGAATGGGGGAAGGGAAGGAAGTCAAGGAAATGCATGGCGTATTTTATTGAAATGCTTTATGTTTTTGTAATTGCTCCAGATGGATCTGAACCTCTCAAATACTGTAAAAGTGCACTTTTAGCATCTATAACCTACGGAACACCTGTACAACAAACCAAGACGTCCAATCAGCATTTTGTTATGACACATCTGTGAGGTGGACGGAATAACTCAGCAGAGAAGCGGCTCACTTAAAACAGATTTAGACAAATTTATGGAACACTATTTGTAGAGAAATGCGCCTGTTGTGTACACAAGAAGCATCGCCTTTTCATTTCTACTTATAAAAATGGAGCAAAAACCAAAAAGTTGCACCGTCGTTTATCTTTTAGTTCCGCGTACGACTTCCTTTTCCATGAGAAAATCTTCCGGCAGATAAGCGCAGCAGCGCCCTCTGCTGCTCGAGCGGCCTCACGGCAGCCTGTCGTAACTGCGGCGTCACCGCACGCACTTTCCCACTTCGGCGTTCCGCAGCAACAACGTGTGACGAAGACACACGCATTGTCAAAAATGGTGAGTCTGTGTCGACTCGTGTTGTCTTGATGTACGCGCCGAACGATCTGTCGTGGCTTTTCAGTCGCTAAGATTTAAAAAAAAATTTTTTTTAATATATTTTCTACGTCGCTGTTGTATGGACGCAACAAGCGCATATATTGACATGTGTGTGTGTGTGGCGGACTTGGATGACGATGCGTGATGGTATGCGCGCTCGTGTGTTGGATCCAGTCATTTAATATATAAAGTAATGAAGAAAAAGCACACAAAAACGATGCTAGGCTGTGCCCTCGGCCTACTTTCCTCACTGACGTCCATAGCAAAGCATTCTTCTTATTATTATTTTTAATGTCGCAGCAGAGCGTCATATCAAAGTTGCGAACATGTTTACGAAACGGCAACTCGGGATCGCTCGCGTTTCATAACATAACGTGATTAAAATAGAACGAGACGGTTGCAATAAATGCAGGACGTCGCGCGTAACTGCGCATTTAATTTCAGCGTATTTTGAAATGAGACTTTCCTCGCGGCAGGCAGACTAAAATAAAGTTCGTGCGTTGTGGTCCAAACAAGGACGTCGCTTACTACATGTATGTGTTTACTTTCTACGTCATACGATACACTTGCAAAGGAGGAATTGTGCCAAATGTTGATTGAAACTCAAGTTGTTCACTCTTCTGTTCATTGTCATTGTTAACAAGTTACCAAACACGAGGCCCAAGGGCCATGGCAGGCCCATGACGTCATTTTACATGCTAAAGTAAATGAGTGTCCGTCTTACTTTGTTTGATTTGTGCTCAAATATAAATATACGAAAATTGCACAATTTCATTTGAACAATAAGATATCACAATCATTTTTGAAAACAATGACAATGTAATTGAACAGCAATTAAACTGTTTTAAGATGATAACGAGGCGATTCTAGTTGCCCGCAGAAAATCCAGAGAGCATGCCAACCAAACTGCAAGAACCCAGATTCAAACCCCGAACCTCAGAACTGTGAGGCAGTTGTGCTAACCACCTTTAGACCACCTTGCAAACTACAATGAACTAATTCACTGCCATTGACGGCTATAAACGCCAAAAATTGATTTGTACTGTTTCAACTAGTTAAACTTTTTTTTTTCTACTTTTGTTAACAAGAGTACGAAAACCTAGAATTTTTTATTGTACATTTAGAACACATCAAATTTGTAATCAATTGCGAGTTAACTACTAAAGTTATGCAATTAATTACGATTAAAAACTTGAATCACCTGACGCCCCAAATTTTTTATATTTTCTTTCTTTTTTTAATTCATTCACTGCCGTTGACGGCTATAAACGTCAAAAATTCATTTGAACTATTTCAATTAGTTTAACTTTTTTTTTTCTACTTTTGTTAACAAGAGTATGAAAACCTAGAATTTTTTATTGTACATTTAGAACACATAAAATTTGTAGTCAATTGCGAGTTAACTACTAAAATTATGCGATTAATTATGATTAAAAACTTGAATCACCTGACGCCCCAAATTTTTTATATTTTTTCTTTTTTTAATTCATTCACTGCCGTTGACGGCTATAAACGTCAAAAATTCATTTGAACTATTTTTGTTCTTTCTAAAGAGCTCAGTATTGTTCATTCGGTAATGTCATCATCATTGCTTTTTGTTTTTTAATTTTTTTTATTTATTTTTGTATGTGGGTGAGTATGTGTATGTGCGTGCGTGCGTGCGTGTAGTTGTTAGCTCACCAAAAAGAAAAAATCCCATACCGTTCACCTAAACCCAACACCGCCGTCAGGAGACCCGAGGAAGGACCAAAGAAAACAAAGAAAAGTGAAATCCAGCACCGACCAGACACCACCCACCGGGCCACCCACCAGAATTCTTCCCCAACCCCAGAAACATCTAAATTCCAACAAATCCCCCAAAAAATCAGGGAGACCTCAAGAGACCGAAGGAGAGACTGAGAAAAGGAAGGAAGGACAGACGAGGCCGCGTGAGATCCGCAGACACCAGCCAGCCTCCACCGATTCAATGACCTGAGGAGGAAGCAGATTGTGTATGAGATTCGGTGGATCTGGCGTGCATGAAAATCTTTTTGAACTATTTCTATTAGTTTAACATTTTTTCCACTTTTGTTTACAAGAGTATGAAAACCTATAATTTTTTTATTGTACATTTAGAACAGATATCAAATTTGTGATTAATCGTGAGTTAACGAGTGAAGTCATGCGATTAATTACAATTTGTTTTTTTAATTCATTGCCTCTTACCCCTCATTTTTAATAATATTTTTTTTTATGAATTTATGGCAGTGAATGACTTAAACGCAGATTATTGCATTGCCATCTGGCTATCAGAACTGAACATTATTACCTTTTGTAAACAAAAAGTTGCAATAGATAGTTTAACATTACATTGTGCAATTGTGAAAATATGTTATATATATATATATATATATATATATTATTTTTTTTAATATATATATATATATATATATTTTTTTTATATATATATATATATTATTTTTTTTTTTAGATATATATATATATATATATTTTTTTATATATATATATATATTTATATATATATATATATATATATATATATATATATATCACACACAAAGGTTAGTACACCCCTCACATATTTTTGCAAATATTAAAAGTCTTCATGGTACAGCACTGAAAAAATAAGACTTTGACACAATGAAAAGTAGTCAGTGTACAGTTCATATAACAATGTAAATGTATTGTTCCCTCATAATAACTCAAAAAAACTGCAATTAGTTAAACCCCTTGGAACAAAAGTGAGTACACCCCTAAGTGAAAATGTCCAAATTGAGCAGTTATTTCCCCTCCCACTCATTTTTTTTTTTAACGCGTGATTAATAATGACCGCCCCTTAACTGCAAAGCCTGTACTGGGAAAATCATCCATGTCAAAATTTAGCAGTAATACATTTAATAATAATGCATATATTTGTGGAGAATGGGGTCAAGTTGCATTTTACAATTTTAAAAACGTGCAGAGTTTCACAAGTTACTCGATGTTAAACATTAGATCGCTCTTCATATGAACAGCAAGATGCACTGAGCTGTCTCCAACGTCTTACAAATGCAATTATGCCATCTAGTGGCAGAAAAATGACCCAACGCAAATCAATATCACACTCGTTTTTTTACAGTACAGTACGTCTTTTTAATTTTAACTCCATTTTCTGAATTATTATATTACTGTATCAATGACTAAAAAATGGCAGCCATATTTCTATATCATTAAAAAAAAATCCACTTTTATGTTAACAAGATTCTGAAAACTTAGAAAAAATATTTAATTGTACATTTAGAACAGATATAAAATTTGCGATTAATAATGAGTCAACTATTGAACTCATGCGATTAATTACGATTAAAAAAAATTATCGCCTGACACCCCTATTTTAAAAAAAATAATTTTGCATAAATGAGACCTTAATACTGTAACTAAAAGCAGCCGTGTGCATCATAGTGAACAGTAAAGACTTACTATGTGGTCCAACCTACTGTGATATTTTTAATCTCTCTGACTTGAAATTTCACAAGGAACTTGAAATAAGTTGATCAAACTGGAAATTATTTACTACCATTATTTTTTTTTAAATGTGCCTTTTAATGTTACGTAAGCTTAGTTTCAAGTAAACCCAAAACTTGTTTGTAATGAGAGTAATATATTTGTTATGCATTTTTCTGACCTGCAACAAAAATAATAAATGCAGTATAAAAAAATATTTAAAAAAAAACGAGTACTGTATAAGGTGGCGGGTCATAATTAATGATGGCCTCAGGCATATTCTCTGACTTTGAAAATCCATGTTTTTGTGAAGTTTACATATAATGGTTAAAATTGGGTGAATTAATTTTTTTCTGTTAACATTGACTAATAATTGTTCACACAGCAAAAGTCTGCAGCCAGTAAACTAAGTTCCGACTTCGTCGTCATTGCCAGCCTGATAGATTCAGTTTCCAAATGACTTTCTTTTTATAACTCAACTCGGAACACTTTTTTTTGGCGACCGAGCGGACACGAATGAAAAGATGAGAGATTGAAACGCGCGCCGTCCATTTTTTAAGTCAACGCAAGGAATGTGTCCGCGCGCCCCACCAGGTGAACTTCACGGTGGACCAGATCCGAACCATCATGGACAAGAAGTCCAACATCAGGAACATGTCGGTGATCGCCCACGTGGACCACGGCAAGTCCACGCTGACCGACTCGCTGGTGTCCAAGGCGGGCATCATCGCCTCGTCCCGCGCCGGAGAGACTCGCTTCACGGACACGCGCAAAGACGAGCAAGAGCGCTGCATCACCATCAAATCCACGTAGGTGCCCTCCAGTTCTGGAGGAAACACAAAAAATAAAGTCAACGTCGCGGCGATATTGTCGTGGTTCACCTCGTGTATGTGGAATATAGCAAGACTGGCAAATACGGGTCCAGAAAGTAAAAACACTGCCACAGTTACACTTTAGCTAGCCCCAGGTGCTAGCTAGCTAGCTAGCTAGCGCCCTAGCTAGCTCCCATTGTGCTTGTTTACCCGTGTTAGAGTAGACAATATTTGTATTGTACTCTTTGCGTGTTCAATTAACTGAATGGTGAGATTCTGGTGAAGAAGTCCCTTTGCAAAGGTATCATTAAAACAGAAGCTTCTGATGACAAAAACTGACGACACTCAAACCGTGTTCTGTTCAGATTGTGTGTCTTTCTCCTCCGGCACATCATTATTTATTGAAAAGTGGGTGAATACGAAAAGTCTCCTCCCATCAGCAAGTTCAGCAAGTTCCCATAGGTAGAAATCAGATTAGAGAAAAACAATAATGCATCAGCCTGTCCCTCCCCTCTTCCGACTGAGACCGGTACCAGACTACACTCCCTTCTTTTCTCAGGAGAGTGAGACAGATAAGAATACAATAGACCATACTATTCATTGAGCTATAACTAAATGACTCCAAAAACGGCTAAAATATAAATTGAAACTGAAAAACAATGTTAATAACTCAACACCCGCTAGGGAGCTAGCTAGCTAGCTAGCATCAGGGGCTAAAGCAGAGTTTTTACTGTCTGGACTTGGATTTGCCGCCTCTGAAGTGCTATTTTTCTTCATTTTAAAATGAGTGCGTTCATTTTGAGTTAATTTGAAGTTCCCTTAACACCGCTATTTTTTTTTTTTTTAAAAATGAGCGCCCTTTACCTGGAAAGCCTGTACTGGGGCAATTCCAGTCGCAACGCAGCAGACACGCCCGGGTCAACATTTCGCAGTAATAAATTAAACAATATTGCATATATTTGTGGAGACTGGCGTCAAGTTGTATTTTACAATTTTAAAAATGTGCAGAATTTCACAAGTTACTTGATGTTAAAGATGAGAAAGCTCGTAATATGAAAAGAAAAATGCACCGAGCTGTCACAAAAGAAGATGGCATAAAAAATGACCTCAACACAAATCATAACACTTGTTTTTTTTATAGTACTCACTTTTATGTTAACAAGAGTATGAAAACTTTTATTGTACATTTAAAACAGATATAAAATTTGTGATTAATCGTGAGTTCACTATTGAAGTCATGTGATTAATTACGATTTTAAAAAAAATGCCTGACCTGCCTAAAACCTCCCTCACAATTTTGGTATTTTTTGGGGGGGGGAGGCTGAAACTGATTAATGTCATTTTTACTGCAGATAGACCAATATGCTTTTTTCAGGGCTGATACTGATTATTAGTAGTCAAGGATGGCGATAACCGATATTTGGAGCCGATATTCATTTTCACTAAAAGAGTAAATATTGGCATAAAAAAAAAAAATACAAACTCCAGCTTTTAATAATTTTTTTTCAGCATATGTTTATTGAGCAACTTTTATTTGGTTTATAAAATATTGGAGTTAGTCAATATCTCCCTATCGTTTGTTTGTTTTTACAACAGTAAAAAAAAGTTTTCCCAAATTTCAAAAATATCCAAAGTTTAAAAATTGTAGATAGAATTGAGAGTTCCCAGCGTCAGCAGCATCTTTGAAAACGGAAATAATGCGTTCCTTGAAATGAACGCATTTTAAAACGGATCTATTATCGGTCGCGTGATTCTTCAAAATGGCCGATATTGGTCAAAAAAAATACAAACTCCAGCTCTTAATTATTTTTTTTATTTTATTTTCAGCATATGTTTATTGAGCAACTTTTATTTGGTTTATAAAATATTGGAGTTAGTCAATATCTCCTTATTGTTTGTTTGTTTGTTTGTTTTTACAACAGTAAAAAAAAAGTTTTCCCAAATTTCAAAAATATCCAAAGTTTAAAAATAAATTGTAGATAGAATTGAGAGTTCCCAGCGTCAGCAGCATCTTTGAAAACGGAAATAATGCGTTCCTTGAAATGAACGCATTTTAAAACGGATCTATTATCGGTCGCGTGATTCTTCAAAATGGCCGATATTGGTAAAAAAAAAATACAAACTCCAGCTCTTAATTATTTTTTTTATTTTTTTTTCAGCATATGTTTATTGAGCAACTTTTATTTGGTTTATAAAATATTGGAGTTAGTCAATATCTCCCTATCGTTTGTTTGTTTTTACAACAGTAAAAAAAAAGTTTTCCCAAATTTCAAAAATATCCAAAGTTCAAGTTCAAGTTCAAAATGGCCGATATTGGTCCAAATGGTGAATATCGGCGCCGCCAATCGTTCCGCAACCTAACGATTGCGTTTTCCGCTGGCGCGGCGGCTGCAGGGCCATCTCCTTATACTACGAGCTGGAGGACGACGACTTGGCCTTCATCAAGCAGTGCAAGGACGGAACCGGCTTCCTCATCAACCTCATCGATTCTCCGGGTCACGTCGACTTCTCATCCGAGGTGACGGCGGCCCTCAGGGTCACCGACGGAGCCTTGGTGGTGGTGGACTGCGTCTCGGGTTAGTCTCCTTCAACCGGCCCCGCCCGCCCCCGCGCTCGAACCTCCTCACGCCGCTCGTATGCCGTCGCAGGCGTGTGCGTGCAGACGGAGACGGTCCTGCGGCAGGCCATCGCTGAGCGCATCAAGCCGGTTCTGATGATGAACAAAATGGACCGGGCCTTGCTGGAGCTTCAGCTGGAGACGGACGAGCTCTACGGGACCTTCCAGCGCATCATAGAGAACGTCAACGTCATCATCTCCACCTACGGGGAGGACGAGGGCGGGCCCATGGGCGACATCCTGGTAAGGTGGGCCGCAACATCGTTTTTGCGCCGGCGCCGGACGCTCGCTGGCTCGGGTCCTGATGTTTAGCCATGTCTGCTTTTTCCATCTTAAAAAGGTCGAACGTTCATTTACGTCTGACGACATTTCATCCTGCAAGAAAGATGGATGGAACGTTAAAGTAATGGCGATGGATTACTTTTCGTTCGTTTTGGATTACTCCGATGACAAATACTGCGTGCTAATGAAGGAAAAAGAAAGGAAATAGTGACTACAAATATTTGCATACAGCGGGTCACGTACCGGGCCAGCCCGAGAGACAGAGACAGAGGGAGATGGGGGGGGGAAGGAAAGGAGAGGTGGAGGGAGGGAGGGAGAGACAGAGGGGGGGGGGGTGAGAGATAGTGAAGGAGAGAGGAGGGAGATAGTGGGGGAGGGTGAGAGGAAGAATGAGAGAGAGAGAGAGAATGAGGGATAGAGAGGGAGATAGTGGGGGAGAGAAAGGGGGAGATAATGGGGAAAAGAGAGAGGGGGGAGGGATGGAGAGAGAGAGTGGGGGGAGAGGAGGGAGATAGTGGGGGAGGGTGAGAGGAAGAATGAGAGAGAGAGAGAGAGAGAGAATGAGGGATAGAGAGGGAGAGAGAGGGGGGGGATGGAGAGATAGTGGGGGGAGAGGAGGTAGCGATGGAGAGAGGGGAGAGAGAGCGAGTTTGAGAGAGGGGGCGAGGGGGGAAAGGGAAGACAGAGAGGGAGAGAGAAAGGGGGAGATAGTGGGGGTGGGAGAGACAGTAAGAAAGGGGAAGGGAGAGGGGGAGATAATGGGGGAGAGGGGGGGAGAAAGAGGGGGACATAGTGGGGGGGAAAGAGAGGGAAACAGAGGGAGAGGGGGAGATAGTGGAGGACAGAGCGAGAGAGAGGGCGAGAAAAAGGGGGACTTAGTGGGGGTAGGAGAGAGAGAGAGGGAGGGAAAGAGGGGGAGATAGTGGGCAGAGAGAGAGAGGGAGAGATTTGAAATTAGAGAAAGATTAGAAATTGTAGAAATGAGATCTTAGTGTTGACCTGTCAAATTTCAATGTCGTTTTATAAACATAAAAAAAAATAGACAATTGTAGTTAATTTTTTATTTTTCTACTACAATGCGGACAATTTAAAATTTGCATACTCCTATTTGATATTTTTATGCACTATTTCAAGAATAAATAGCTCCGAAATTACTCACCAGTTACTGCATACTTAAGTCGTCTTTTTTTTTTTTCACATAATTTTTACTCTCACTGAAGTAATTACTTGATTACTGTAAAGTAACAGCACCGTTAAGTACATTTCGTAGCTTAGCTTGGATGATTATTTTTGGATTTGAAAACTGCAAAGTGTAATTATAAAATCCCAAATATCAAATCAATGAAAATAAATGTCATGTAGCTCCGCCCCCCCCTAAAAAAAGGCGTGTCTTCTTGTGGTCAGATCGACCCGGTGGTCGGCACCGTGGGCTTCGGTTCCGGCCTGCACGGCTGGGCGTTCACGCTCAAGCAGTTTGCCGACATGTACGTGGCCAAGTTCGTCGCCAAAGGAGAAGCTCAGATGAGTGCGGCCGACAGGTGTAAGAAAGTGGAAGACATGATGAAGCGGCTGTGGGGCGACAGGTAAAAAAAAAAAAAAAGGCGCCGGCGAACCTTTCCTTTTCGCTCATCATCGTGCGTCACTTGCAGGTACGTCGATCCGAGCACCGGCAAGTTCAGCAAGACCGCGTTGGGACCCGATGGGCAAAAATATCCTCGCTCCTTTTGCCAGTTTATTTTGGACCCCATCTTTAAAGTGAGGCCGCCTCCTTTAAACGACGCGCGGTTCCGATTGCCGTGCCGACCGCGGGTTCGATTTGTGTCCCCGCCAGGTGTTCGACGCCATCATGAACTTCAAGAAGGACGAGACGGCCAAACTGATCGAGAAGCTGGACATCAAGCTGGATTCGGAGGACAAAGAAAAGGAAGGCAAGCCGCTGCTGAAGGCGGTGATGCGCCGATGGCTGCCTGCCGGCGAAGCGCTGCTGCAGATGATCACCATCCACCTGCCCTCGCCCGTCACCGCTCAGAAGTACCGCTGCGAGCTGCTCTACGAGGGCCCGGGAGACGATGAGGTCGCCATGGGTCCGTTGGAGATCAAAGCATCGGCGACGATATTCGGCAAAATGCTGAATATCGGCGCCGATAATCGGAATCCGACCGATAATCGTTCTATCCCTACAAAATGTGACCTTTTAGTGACAATGAATACTAACTCCAAATATCGGTTATCGGCATCTGACTGCTAATAATCGGTAATGTACGAGGGCCCGGGAGACGATGAGGTCGCCATGGGTCCGTTGGAGATCAAAGCATCGGCGACGATATTCGGCAAAATGCTGAATATCGGCGCCGATAATCGGAACCCGACCAATAATCGTTCTATCCCTACAAAATGTGACCTTTTAGTGACAATGAATACTGACTCCAAATATCGGTTATCGGCGTCCTTGACTGCTAATAATCGGTAATGTACGAGGGCTTGGGAGACGATGAGGTCGCCATGGGTCCGTTGGAGATCAAAGCATCGGCGACGATATTCGGCAAAATGCTGAATATCGGCGACGATAATCGGAACCCGGCCGATAATTGTTCTATCCCTACAAAATGTGACCTTTTAGTGACAATGAATACTGACTCCAAATATCGGTTATCGGCGTCCTTGACTGCTAATAATCGGTAATGTACGAGGGCCCGGGAGACGATGAGGACGCCATGGGTCCGTTGGAGATCAAAGCATCGGCGACGATATTCGGCAAAATGCTGAATATCGGCGCCGATAATCGGAACCCGGCCGATAATTGTTCTATCCCTACAAAATGTGACCTTTTAGTGACAATGAATACTGACTCCAAATATCGGTTATCGGCGTCCTTGACTGCTAATAATCGGTAATGTACGAGGGCCCGGGAGACGATGAGGATGCCATGGGTCCGTTGGAGATAAAAGCATCGGCGACGATATTCGGCAAAATGCTGAATATCGGCGCCGATAATCGGAACCCGACCGATAATTGTTCTATGCCTACAAAATGGGACTTTTTAGTGACAATGAATACTGACTCCAAATATCGGTTGTCGGCGTCCGTGACTGCTAATAATCGGTAATGTACGAGGGCCCGGGAGACGATGAGGACGCCATGGGTCCGTTGGAGATCAAAGCATCGGCGACGATATTCGGCAAAATGCTGAATATCGGCGCCGATAATCGGAACCCGGCCGATAATTGTTCTATCCCTACAAAATGTGACCTTTTAGTGACAATGAATACTGACTCCAAATATCGGTTATCGGCGTCCTTGACTGCTAATAATCGGTAATGTACGAGGGCCCGGGAGACGATGAGGTCGCCATGGGTCCGTTGGAGATCAAAGCATCGGCGACGATATTCGGCAAAATGCTGAATATCGGCGCCGATAATCGGAATCCGACCGATAATCGTTCTATCCCTACAAAATGTGACCTTTTAGTGACAATGAATACTAACTCCAAATATCGGTTATCGGCATCTGACTGCTAATAATCGGTAATGTACGAGGGCCTGGGAGACGATGAGGTCGCCATGGGTCCGTTGGAGATCAAAGCATCGGCGACGATATTCGGCAAAATGCTGAATATCGGCGCCGATAATCGGAACCCGACCAATAATCGTTCTATTCCTACAAAATGTGACCTTTTAGTGACAATGAATACTGACTCCAAATATCGGTTATCGGCGTCCTTGACTGCTAATAATCGGTAATGTACGAGGGCTTGGGAGACGATGAGGTCGCCATGGGTCCGTTGGAGATCAAAGCATCGGCGACGATATTCGGCAAAATGCTGAATATCGGCGACGATAATCGGAACCCGGCCGATAATTGTTCTATCCCTACAAAATGTGACCTTTTAGTGACAATGAATACTGACTCCAAATATCGGTTATCGGCGTCCTTGACTGCTAATAATCGGTATCGTATCGTACGAGGGCCCAGGAGACGATGAGGCCGCCATGGGTCCCGTGGGAGATCAAAGTACTACTAAGTATCGGCGCCGATATTCATCAATTTGCTGAATATCGGCGCCAATAATCAGCCGATCTAATAATCGGTCTATCCCTACAATATTTTCCTTTATAGTGAAAATGAATATCGGTTCCAAATATCGGTTATCGGCGACCAGGACTACCAATAATCGGTGTCGGCCTTGAAAAAGCCGCATGGGTCCATCTGTAACTGAAAGCACGTGAAGAGTTTTGTGACAGCTTGTTGTGTTTTTGCAGGTGTGAAGAACTGCGACCCCAAAGGTCCGCTGATGATGTACATCTCCAAGATGGTCCCGACCAGTGACAAGGGTCGCTTTTACGCATTTGGCCGCGTGTTTTCTGGATGCGTGTCCACCGGCCAGAAGGTGCGCATCATGGGGCCCAACTTCACGCCCGGGAAGAAAGAAGATCTCTATATCAAGCCCATCCAAAGGTTCAGCACGTTTACATGAGAAGAAATGTAAATAAATAAATAAATGTGCCGCAAGATTTTCTCACCAAGTCCGTAATGTTTTTTTGATCCAGGACCATCTTGATGATGGGCAGGTACGTGGAGCCCATCGAAGATGTTCCATGTGGCAACATCGTAGGACTTGTTGGAGTGGACCAGTTCCTGGTGAAGACGGGGACCATCACCACTTTCGAACAAGTACTTTTTCACCTCCGGGTCACACGTACTGGCGGGTGGCAAAAACTCGATTGTTCCACTGCTCAAGAAGCCTGTTAGGTGACTTCAACTGTCGGTGGCTTTTTAGTGGCTCCCTGTGGAGCGCCAAAAAAAACAAAAACATTATTTTTTACATATTTATTTGAATTTTTTTAGATCAAATATTATCTGATTGAATTAACGATTTCGATTTTTTTTTAAATGTAGAATTAAATATTCAAAAAATGTCAGAGTCCAAATTTGTAAGTTGTCAGAAAAAGAGACAAAAGGTAGATAAAAGTATTTTATTTTAAATAAATACCTAAAAATGTCCCAAAAGTGATCATAAAACATCCAAAAAGAGCAAAAAAAATACCATATAATGTACTCAAAATTGCCCAAAAAGTATTTTTATTTACTTTTATTAAAAAAAAAAAAAAGGCTGAAATTTTGTTTCATATAGTAGCTATAAAATTTCCAACAACAAAAGAAAGGCAGAAAATTACCATACATTTTTTTGGGGATTGCCAAAAAAATCCGAAAATTCATTACGATATTGATTAATCAATTACTTGTTGATTGCTTTACTGTTGATATGCTGAAACCAGAGGATTTGGACAATTTTAAATAAGAAATGGCTCCAAACGATTACTTGATTTTTGAAATAGTTGTCGATTAACTTGATAATCGATTACTTGTCAATTAATTTTGACAGCGCGACTGTTGATATGCTGCAATCATAGGATTTGGACAATTTTAAATAAAAAAATGGCTCCAAACGATTACTCGATCATTAAAATAGTTTTCGATGAACTTGATAATCGATTACTTGTTGATAGCTTCGCTGTTGATATGCTGAAATCATAGGATTTGGACAATTTTTAATTAAAAAATGGCTCCAAACGATTACTCGATCATTAAAATAGTTTTCGATGAACTTGATAATCGATTACTTGTTGATAGCTTCGCTGTTGATATGCTGAAACCAGAGGATTTGGACAATTTTAAATAAATAAAAAATGGCTCCAAACGATTACTCGATTATTGAAATAGTTGTCAATTAACTTGTTAATCGATTACTTGTTGATTAATCGATTAATTTTGATAGCTTTACTGTTGAAATGCTAAAACCAGAGGATTTAGACAATTTTAAATAAAAAAAAAACGTCTCCAAACGATTACTCGATTATTCGAATAGTTGTCGATTAACTTGATAATCGATTACTTGTCGACTAATTTTAACAGCGCTACTGTTGATATGCTGAAAACATAGGTTTTGGACAATTTGAAATAAAAAATGCTCTCCAAACGATTACTCGATTATAAAAATAGCTGTCGACTAGTTTGATCATGAATTACTTGTGGATTAAAGGATGAATTTTGTCAGCTCAAATTATTCGCCGTCCCAACGATGGCAACGTCTCTCGTCTCCTCATCCGGGCAATCCGGCCGTCACTTTCTCCCCGAAGTCCAAACTCAGCAGTTGTTTTGAGCCGAGCGAGCGTGTCGTGCCCCCCTTTTGCAGGCCCACAACATGAGGGTGATGAAGTTCAGCGTCAGTCCCGTGGTCCGAGTTGCCGTGGAGGCCAAGAACCCGGCCGACCTGCCCAAGCTGGTGGAGGGTTTGAAGCGCCTGGCCAAGTCGGACCCCATGGTGCAGTGCATCATCGAAGAGTCCGGGGAGCACATCATCGCCGGCGCAGGTGAGCTGCACCTGGAGATCTGCCTCAAGGACTTGGAGGAGGACCACGCCTGCATTCCGATCAAGGTGACACACATGGCAAATGTCTTCCTTTTTTTTCACTTTTTGCTATTTATTTCTTTTTTATTTTTCAATTTCCCAGAAATCGGACCCGGTTGTGTCCTACCGGGAGACCGTTTCAGAGGAGTCGGACCAGATGTGCCTCTCCAAGTCTCCCAACAAGCACAACCGCCTCTTCATGAAATCTCGCCCTTTCCCGGACGGCCTGGCCGAAGACATCGAGAAGGGCGACGTGGCGGCCCGTCAGGAGCTCAAGGCTCGCGCCCGCTACCTGGCCGACAGGTACGAGTGGGAGGTGACGGAAGCCAGGAAGATCTGGTGCTTCGGGCCTGACGGGAGCGGGCCCAACTTGCTCATAGACGTCACCAAGGGGGTCCAGTACCTCAACGAGATTAAGGACAGCGTGGTGGCTGGGTTCCAGTGGGCCACTAAAGAGGTGGATTATTCATTCATTCATTGTTGAATTGTCCAATCAATGCATTCGTTAAATTCACTGCCATTGACGGCTATAGATGTCAACAATTCACTTTATTTCTATAAGTTGAAAAAAAGTGCCACTTTTGTTAACCTAGAAAAAAATGTTTTATTGTACATTTAGAACAGATATAAAGTTTGTGATTAATCGTGAGTTAACTTGAGAAGTCATCCGATTAATTATGATTAAAAAATGTAATCGCCGGACGCCCCTAATTTTGAATAATCATTTTTTTGTAAAGAAAATATTATTTAATTTTTTAACTATTTGTTAAAGAAAAGGTTAAAAATGTAAAAAATATATTTAATTTTTTTTTAATAACATTTTTTTTTTAAATGAACAAAATAACAATTAGAATTTTTTTTAAAGAAAAGATGATTGCAAAAATTATAATTAAACTTATTTACAAAAATAATTCAAATGATTAAAAAAAAGAAAAATAAATAAATAAATAATTACAATTATTTAAAAAAAGAAGAAAAATATATTAAAAATAAAAAATAAAATTTAAAAAAAAAGATTAAAAAAATATTTAAAATATTTTGTTTGATAGAAAAGATTATTAATTTTGTTTAATAATTTAAAAAAATTAATAGAAAAGATTATTAAAAAATTAAGGGCGTCAGGCGATTTAAATGTGTAATCGTCAATAATTAAATGGCAACTTAGTTTTAGGTAGCATTAAACACGGCATTAAAAAGTATTACATTTGATTTGCTGATACTGACAGAAATCATGTCCGCATGCATGCCCTGGCTAAATCTTATATTTTTTTATATTTTACAGTACAGCTTTATCGCACATATTTTACTCTCTCTCTCAAAAAACTCTACATTTTATTTAATCATGTCGTCGTCTATTTTTACAAAGTAGAAATTTACTGTGCCATTTGTTCAGGGTTGGGAGGGTTACTTTTAAAATGTAATCCGTTTCAGTTACAAGTTACCTGCAAATTTTTTTTTGTTAGTAACGAAATCCAAGTACCATAATATTAAAGTAATGTAACTGGATTACTTTTGGATTACTCCAATATTGAGTGTTTGGAAGGTGTAACTCACATTATGGTTGTAGGCTAGCGGGCTAGCTAGCAAGAAGCTACAGCGCTCC